>NC_081360.1:37354428-37656518 GCF_030684315.1 Stegostoma tigrinum | reverse complement strand
GGTTGTCACAGCTAAAGGCAAAACGCTTGACCATGGTAGTGGCCTCACCACTGCTGTCAGAGACATTCTGCAAGGTTCTCTACATGCTTGTCTTTTCCCTCATTGTTCTACCTTAGTCCCAACTTTCTCTTTTCTCATCTACTATGATGAGCTGTTGCATATCACTCTCTTACATTTTTTCTAAATGTAGGCTGCCTTCTGCCACACCAGGAAGAAGAAACTAGCTTTTCTTTTAACAAATATTGTCACTTAATCTGATCCAAACAAGCACAAACTCACTGACTGGCACCACATATATCATGAAGGGTAGCTGGATGGAGAATCTTAATATGATGAATGATTGGACACAATTAAAAGAAGCTGGGGCAGATGGATAGAATGCCACAGGTCACCAAATAGTGATGCTATATAAAATTCTGCCTCAGAGGACTCAAATGCAAATATTGAAGCACAAGGCTGATGAGCAGAATGCAGGAAGTACATCTGGGCAAAGCGAGTCACGGTATAAAGAAGCTCAGTTCAAATTTATAGGCAGCTTTCATGACTGTCAGGAAATCTCAGATAGCTGTCATCTTGGTTCTTGGCGTCAGCGTTGCCAGGGAATTCCCAAGTATAATGTCAAGCACTCTTTCCTCCCTGGGGCCATCAGTCCTGGAAGGAAAAGAGAATGAATGAGTTGTAATGCATTTGGATAATGTTCTTGTTGATTGGGGAAATGTGTTTGTGTGTAGATTTTAGGAATAGGAGTAGATATTCAGCCCAGTGATACAGGCCCATTAGGTAATGCACCTGCTGGTTTGCTATAGTTATGTGGCCTCAATCACTGTGGTAACTTGCTTACGTTAGTTTGTGGAGACCACTGAACACATTCCTTCAAACATGCCAGAAGTTTTCAGTTGAAATTTTTAGCATTGTAAGAGACCCTACTACTGCTGAAGAAAATAAAACAAGAACAAATTAAAATTGCAGTCTGCAACTACGAAGTCCTGAGTGACTCTGAATGAATGACTATGAATTTTCCACTCCCTGCTGCTATGGAAGTGAAAGGACGTATGAGACAGAATTAAATTATTTTCACTCTCAGTCACAAAAATATGAAACAGCCAAATTGAAAAGAAACAGAAGCAATATAAACTTTAAACCCCACTTTTGATGCCACAAGCTGTAAATCTCACTGAGACGCTGAAAAACCAGGCTTCTTTTATTTGCTTGTGGAACATGGCCCTTGCTGACTGACTGGCATTTATTGCCAGTCTTCAGTTGTTCTTAAGATGATGGTGGAGAGTTGCATACTTTAACTACTGTGGTCCATATGCCCACGATGTCCTTCGGGAGGAAAGTCTAGGATTTTGAACCCAGCAACGGAGTAGGAATGGTGACATATTTCCAAATATAGACTCCAATGCAGATGTTTTGAAGGTTTTAAAGATATACTTTGAACTCCATATTAACATTACCAATGGACAACATGTGTAACATCAGAGCTCATGACCTTTGACCAGCATGTTACTGTACTGATATCTAGTGGATATCTGTGGTTTTGGACAACTGGTAAATGATATTATCAGAGATGGCATTTTGTTAGGCATAAAAACTCTCATCATGAGAACACGTGCTGGGAGAGGAGAAATTTACTTTCATAACAGTTATGAACAAAAATTGTGAAGTCAACTATCACTACAGACAATTAACAGTGGAGGCTTTGCAATACCTGAGACATACTCCAGGGTGAATGAGAACAGTACATTGGAACAAAGGAATAAGTATTTTCAGAAAAATAAGCAGAAAGTTTGAGGTTAAGGAGCAGGATGTCAAGATGATATCACTCAGAGGAAAAAGAAGCTGTTTGGGATGGGAAAGAAGTGCCGTAACAGCAAGAACTTTGCATGCAAGTGTGTAGCTAAAAAGAAACAAAGCAAGCCATTGAAATAGCTGCTGGAGAGCTGTCAACCAGTGATTCGCAAGAAACATCCTGCACAAAAAACAAGCTTGGCATCTTCAAGTCAAATGCTAATAAATGGTGCGTGACCATTAGAATGGCAACTGCAGAATGTACAGAACATATCTTTTTATTACTCTGTGTTGTTGATTGAGGGCTGAAGTGGAAACAGTTTTGGTTTAAAAACCAAGATTTGTTGAAAGATTGCTACACTTCTTAAAGGAAGCTACCAGGCTCTCATTGTAAACACTGCTAGTATAGTTCCTATTCAAACAGTAGTTGAAATCAAGTTTGCAGACAAGCTGGTGCCAAGGGGTGTGGACAAATGGAGCTTTTTCCAGCAATAAGGAACTGATTAATCTGTGGTCTAGTGGCCAGTTATCGCTGATAATGATCTTTGCCTGCTAGGAACTGTGTGATTGCAACCAGGTAGTTGAACAGCTTGGGGCTGTGAATGTTTTGGTAAAGCAATTGGGTGTCTGCAAAGACAGGAGCTGTCTCTTTTCTCTGCAGCAAAAAATCATGTTAATCCTGAAGATAATCACTTCATTTCCCTTTTCCACTTGCTGTAAGCCATGACTTTTAATTGATATGTCAAAGGCCACAATAAGTGGGAACCAGCCTCCTTGTGCCTCCTGCAAAAAATGTGAAAGTACCTGGAGAAGGACAATCAAGAAGTAGGATCTGATCAGCATCAGGATCACAGAACTGCCTTCCATCCTTTTCGTGCACCTATTTCACCCATGCTTTCTTCCACCTCCTCCCCCCCCGCCACCAATCTGTGTATGAATACCTAAATGTGTGAGTGCCAGAATCATTTATAAAGAGGTGAGAGTTTTAAAAAGTCGAATTGCATGCCGACAATTCACAATTATTTACCTGTAGCAGGACTTTAACCCTTGTCATGAAACTGGAAATAGCAGGGCTTGATTTTGTGCTACCCCAGTGGGGCATAACAAGACAGAGAGCATCAAGTGAATGCAAAATGTTACATAATTACCAAAGTTTCAAGTAACATCACTGTGTCTTGCTGACCTGATCTGGTATAAAGTCCACAAAAGTAGATTTAAGGCTACACGTATGAATAGGAATAGGCAAACCAGCCTCTCATGCTTGCTCCATGATTTAATAAGATCACGGCTGATCTGACTACTCTGCATTCCTGATAATCTGATATACTCTGATATAATCTGATACACCCTTGCTATCAAGGACTATATTCTTCAGCCTGAAAAGGATATAAAGACTCTATTTCCACCATATTTTAAGGAACAGACTTCACACACCCTCTATGGGAGAGAAAAAAAATACTCATTACGTTTGTCTTAAATGGGTGGCCCCTAAACAAGGAAGGCATCAAGAATGTACACAGTACTCCAGATATAATCTTACCAATGCCCTGTATAGTGGAAGGTTAATCTCCTTACTTTTGCATTTAGATTTAGATTCTATTGTCATGTGTACTCAAGTAAAGAAGTACAGGATGCAGTGAAAAGCGTATAAGGTCACCACACACACAGGTATCTCAGAGTCAGAGTTATCTAAGTACAAAGTAGTTAAAGAAACAATGTTTAAAAAGCTAAGCATTGCCTTTGTATAATAAGCAGAAAACTAAAGAAATCAGGTAATGGTTAACATTAATGTCCTTCTTAATGTAAGCTAGAAAAATAAAGAAATAAAGTTAAAAGTTCAACAGTCTGTGATGAGTCCTCTGCCTAGCTTTCTGCCCGTACTTGATGCCACTGCTGCAGATTGTGGGTGACTTACCGCACTGCTTAATCTTCCCATGTTCCCATTGCCGCTGCTAATGCTGCCATCTCCCTGATCTCCTATTGCCTCCAGAACATGTCCAGCCAGGGCCCACTCTTTGTCGAGACACTGCCTTGTCAGGCTGTAAGACTGTCAGGTGCCACCAAGGGACCGCCACAGGAGGGGCCTGACAGAGAGGACACATTGCTGGGGCTGCACTGAGACCAGGAGTGAAGAAAAGAAGAAAGAAAACACGAAGAGAGGAAAAAAAAATGAGAGAAAACAAGGAAAGAAACAGTCGGACCTCTCTGAAGCTTGCTACTCTGCCGCCATCTTAGAATATCCAATTCCCCTTGCAATAAAAAATAACATTCCATTAGCTTTTCTAATTACTTCCCTAAAACCGCATACTAACCTCTTTAGGACACAAAGATCCCTGTGTTTATTTCACTGCAATGCAATCTGACACAAATTATACGTTTTTAAAAAAAATCCTTTGTTGACAAAATGGTCAGTTTCAATTTCTCACTTTATGCTCTATTTGCCAGATCCTTGCTCACTCACTTAGTTTATATGTTTGTATAGATTTGTAGCCTCCTTATGTCTTCTTCACCACCTACTTTCCTATTTATCTTTATGTCATCAGCAAATTTAAAACCACATATTTTAACATTTCACTCCCTGTCATTTACATAACTTGCATCAAGATGATGCCCTGGCACAGATCCCTATGACCCATTACTTATTAGATGCTGTCAAACAGAAAATGACTCATTTCTGCCTCCTCTCTGTTTCTTGTTAGCTGGCCAATATGATGGAACAATACTTATCCCAGCACGACAAATGAAGCTGAGACCCCAAGGGAATGGGAAGGGTGGAGATTGGGGGCTCCAGAGAACAGTTGTTAATCAAAATCCATTAATCTCAATTGAAGTGAGTCCAAGGTTTGGACCAGTGTCCCTGGACATACCAGAAGGAATTTGCAATGTTTCACACGCCTCCGAGCCAATTGACTGCTGATCGGATCCAAGAGGCTGACAGGTGTTCTTTGTCTTCCAGATGAACATCATCTTAAAGTAGACGCAAGTGTGAGTCCAACTCAGCCTCAGCTGAGCAGAGTTGTAGCCCACCCTTAAGTACAGTTTTAAAGATTAAATAGAGGAAGTGGCATCCCCAGAGCCCCAGGATATTCTATACAATGGGAAGAAAGATAAGAAGACAAAGGATTCATTCTTTTAGGATTTGGACACTGAAGATAAACAAACAAAAGCAAAAGAAGCAGAGATGACAGAAAAGCGGGAAAAAACTGTGATAAGAAACAAGAATGGATCAAGAAAAGAAATTGAAGATGTCTGAAGTCAATAATAGAATTAAATTACTGACAGTGAAATGACTTAACTTGGAACCTAGTAAGATAAGAACTGTAGTAGAGATGAAGTGACCAACATATATGAAAGGAAGGCAATAATTTGTTGGATTCATGAATCCTCACGGAGGGTTCTTATCTAGTTTGTCATCAGAATATGAATATCTGTGTAAATTTACCTCTCAGGATATGTAGTGAAATTGGAGTAAACAATAAGTAACTCAAATAAAACAAATCTAGCAAGAAGAATTCGTCATGTTCTGGAAGTCACCAACATAACAGAGACATTGAATCTGAAAGACAACTGTCTTGCTCTGATCAAGGACTCACTGTGGAGTGACATTTCCCTGGGAAGGAGCATTATCTGAGTAATGAGCACAGACCTCCTAAACCGATAACAACTCGCATGTACATCATTACAAGACCTTTAGACAATTATTGTAGCGGTTGTGGATGAAATGCATGTGGAAAAAATGGAATAGAATTGAAATATCAGTTTTATCTAGTGTTTTTGTTGCTGAGCATGCATCTGTGTAACTTGTAACTGTGAACGATGGTGAACGTAAAGAGGGATGTTTGGAGAAATGCATTAGTACTTGGTATACTTGCTGGATAGCTGTAGTTAAGCAACTTCTTCTGGCTTTCATTTTAGTTTGTAGAAATCAATAAAAACATTATTTCAAACATTCTGTCATAACTAAATAGCTCGTGGAGGTAGTAAAATGCGGGTGTTGCATTAAATGTGTAGGAGTGTAACTCAAAAGGCCAGATAGCATCTTAATTGCTTAAGGTTATTGATGGGTGAATCATTGGGGTGTGGTGTTTTGAGGAGTGTGAGAGGTCAGTGGTACAGTTGTTGGTATGGCATTTAAAGATACAGTCACTGAATTTGACTATTTGAATGACACATTGAACTTTTCCAGTCCTGTAATTAGATTCCCAGGACTAAACCCTTCCGATAGGGTTAAACGCCTTGGCTACTTGTTCACACTGCCGTTGCCATGTCTTTCTATAGGGACAACCACTCAGTAATGTATTTAGTGCTGAGTTATACATCACAGGCATGGAAATGAGTGCACAGCATAAAGTTTGCATGTTGCCTGAATCATTTCAGTTGGGCATGGGATAATCATATATTGCGATGCCATGCTTACTTCAGACCTTAGGTATCTGAAAATTCACAAGGAAAAACAAACTGTTTCATTACAATCATTAGGAAAAGTTTTGAAGAGGAAAGCGTTAATGGAAATGCAATGCTGTGTTGGTTTCAATTTAAGTTAAAATGTGTAAAAGAATGGTGAAGTGTGCAACTAGGAAAAGCCATTCAATTTGTCCAATTCATGGACCTTGTCTAATCTGTTTTATCATGAACTCTGTCAAACGTCACTTCTGAAGAAACTTTTGAAATGTTTCTCATGGTACCATAATGATGAAGTGTGCACATTTCTGGAATATCTGTCTTGTCTGACATTGCACCTGCTAGAATAATTACCTTTTTTGGTGATAAATTTCCACTGTGCCTTAGGAACCATAATATCCTGCAGACCATTAATCGACTTTAAATGTTCTTCTATGACCCATCATCTCAAATAACTTAGTGTAATTAATTACTCGAGATTATCGACTTTTGCATTCTTCAAATCTGTGGTCATGACGTTGAGCATTTTTCTAATACAATTCAAATTAAAGATTTGTGTTGATGATTTAATGTATTCAACAATTCTGTACAATGCACATTGCTGCAACTAGGTTAGAGATGGTCTCCCTGTCAGGTGTTTTTCAATAGATAGGGCTTTTTTTTTTACTTAGTCGACGTTTTATTGTATATAGAAAAGAATCAGAATGCGCTGCTTCAAAAGAGCTGTTATCTTCATTTAGCTAAAATCATATACAGCACATCAAAATACACAAACAGTGTCAACATGACAGTGCCCTCTTAGTGTTCTTCTCTCTTGCCGAGTGAAAAAACAAATATTTGTAGAAAGAATTTTGATAACATAATTCACCCTTTAACTAAACATATAATTGTACCTAATTTTATAGTTTTATTTACTTTTGTTCGCAAATGCTAAATAAAGTTTGAATTTTGCGATCCAGGAACCATCCAATTTTTTGTTCTATTTTTGTAGGGTGATGCCAGCTATGGAGGGGGCTGGAGTGGCAAAGAAGTATATTACGGTCCTCGTCCAGACATACCTTGCACTCAGGTATCATGATCCTGCTTTGATGCTTACACACCTAGGTTATGCACAAATAAGAAGAATCAACAAAACTATTTACCTTTAATTTTAATACAACCTCACTTTTTATAATTCTGTAATATTCTAGTGCCCTCCAGGACTTCGTGGACCACCTGGCCCGATTGGACGACCTGTAAGTATACGCTTACGTTTATTACTTGTTTCTCTTTTCACGTTTGCATGTTTTCTCTGCAAGCTAAAAATCACAATAATTAAAAAGAAATGTTTCAGTGGATTGTGTGGATAGAATTAAGGATATTGTCAAACTACCCATAAGTCATTGTACAAATATTCCCGAAACTTGCACAAGTAACAAGCAGAAAGTGAAGTGTAAAGTAGAGAATAAATTCCTTTACCTATTTAAAATGGTTTTTACTGTATCCAAATTATTAACAGCAGTAAGGAGATGGGGAAGAAAGACTGAAACTTAATTTCTCGGTATTCATCAGTATTTGAAAGTCTTGTTCGGATTTGGAATTGGTGCTTGAAAGGAAAAGAAATTCGGAAACTTTGAAATTAGTTGTGTAGGCTTTCACTTTTCATAGCTGCACTAGAATAGACTTAATGCTATTATGAAGTTCCATTTATAAGTCAGAGCTGTGTAGCTTACTTTGTTCTTGGCAAATGCAAAAGGTGATCAATACCATAAATACTAGATCACCGATTTATAGATTTTTGATAGAAATTCCAGACTTCTGGCAACAAATGGCTGGAATCAGATCAAGTATGTCCTCTCTGTTCACAGTGTTACTAAATAGCACAACTTGCTGTTCACATGTTTCACCTTCTGGAAAGTATGAATACATTCTTTGTGATTTATTAAACATTAAAAATGGCAGTTGTAATGTATGATCACAAATAATACACACAGTAAAAGCAATAGATTATAGATAATGATAAACTATAAAGCCAACAGAAAATATTGACAACAGAGAAACTGACATTCAACTCAAAATATGTCAGTGCTCCAAAAATACTTTGTTTGGTTTCTCTTCACCAAAACAATAAAAATGTCCTTGTATTCCTTTCTCTCTCACTTAATTATCAAGCCTCTCATTGAAGGCATTTATGTTTTTCATCTCAAATACTACTTGTCATAGCAGATTTCACATTCCAACCACACTTAATTTTTGACAAACCTCCTTAAAAAACACAATTGTTTCATTTAATAAAAGCTTAACAATGATAAACTTTGCAAATATTATAAGCTATGTGAAGAAGAAAATGTATCTATATCTTTTGTCTGCAGCAAAAAAATTATTCCTTACTGTGCATGATCATTACAAATGTTCTTATCTTTAAATGTTTTGCAAAAACCCTTTCAATTTAATGGAGGTTTTGATAGGCAGTTATAGTTCTGGTGCTTGAAAATATATTGACAATGATTGTTAGAAAAGCAACTTTCAGATGATGCTATCAAATCAAATTTTTTCTGCATTGTCTAAAATATAATTCATGTTCCAATTTGTATATGCTTTTGGGTGTGTATCTAATTTATCAAAGAAATAGTTATAATCATTTAGCTGCACTATAAAACGTGACGTAAGTGACATTGGACAGATAATTTAATCAGAAAAGTTACTAATCTTTTATGTTTTTGTAATAGTTACATATTTTATTC
Source organism: Stegostoma tigrinum (assembly GCF_030684315.1). Lineage (NCBI taxonomy): Eukaryota > Metazoa > Chordata > Chondrichthyes > Orectolobiformes > Stegostomatidae > Stegostoma > Stegostoma tigrinum. The sequence continues at coordinate 37,647,603 of NC_081360.1, read as the reverse complement.
GCTCCTAGGGCTCCCAAGGTTTCCCGGGTGCAATAGGTGAGACTGGACTACCAGGCTCCAGAGTGAGTATCTTAAATAAGATGTACAATTAGTAGACTTGGTATTGTTAAAATGAAATTTGATGTTGAGACATCTGGAGTCTCATCAGCCAGCCGGAGAGCCACCAAGATCTCAGGGGTGCAAGTTCCACCCAACCGATCAGTGCCCAGCAGCTCTTGCATTCAACAGTGTCATCAAGAAGGCTGTGGATGATGGCAGAAGAATGGCCCTTAAAATCCTAGGAACATGAGTAATGGAGGACTAAGGTAAGTGATGTTGTAGCGAGGATGTTTATTGTGTTGCCGAGAAAGGGGCGTGGGGCAAGGTAAAGAGGAATTAGAATCAAGGACAGAGATGTAACTTGCTCAATGGGTACTGTCTGGTCCCTTGAGTAGGCACTGATGGTTTTCAATTGTTGGACATAATACCACTGCCCAGAGATGGAAAGCTGACTGTATACATGCAGGTTGACCTGTCAGGCATTCACCATGACGATCGGCTTGTTTATCCCAGTGGTAATAGGCTGACGCTCATAAACAGGTACACAATTTTTATCAGTTGGTGCCAGGTTAAGAATCTAGGCTGTGGTATGATACAGGGATCAGTGCTGGCAGCTCACTGTTTTCCTTGTCTACAAATGACTTGGATAAACAGATTGAAGGTATGATTGCCAAAATTGTTGTTGTTGCAAAGATGGGTGGGAAAATACATTGTGAAGATGTAAGGATGCTGCAAAAAGGGACAGAGCAATTAAGTAAGTAGGCAAAGATTTGACAAATGGTGTCTAATGTGGGAATATGTGAAATTGTCCATTTTAGTAGGAAGACTAAAAAAAGACACTCATTGCAGAGAAGAATTGCAGAGCTTTGAGATGCAGAAAGATCTAGGTGTCTCAGGATTGAATCACAGTGAGTCAGTATGCAGATATGGCAAACAACCAGGAAAGCAAATAGAATGTTATCATTTATAATACATTTATAATACATAATATAATATACTATATACTCTACATTGGGGAAACCAAGTGGAGGCTTGGGGACCGCTTTGCAGAACACCTCCGCTTGGCTCGCAATAAACAACTGCACCTCCCAGTCGCGAACCATTTTAACTCCCCCTCCCATTCCTCAGACGACATGTCCATCATGGGCCTCCTGCAGTGCCACAATGTTGCCACCCGAAGGTTGCAGGAGCAGCAACTCATATTCCGCTTGGGAACCCTGCAGCCCAATGGTATCAATGTGGACTTCACAAGCTTCCAAATCTCCCCTTCCCCCACTGCATCCCAAAACCAGCCCAGCTCTTTCCCTCCCCCCACTGCATCACAAAACCAGCCTAGCTCTTCCCCTCCCCCCACTGCATCCCAAAACCAGCCCAGCCTGTCTCCGCTTCCTTAACCTGTTCTTCCTCTCACCCATCCCTTCCTCCCACCTCAAGCCGCACCTCCATTTCCTACCTACTACCTCATCCCGCCTCCTTGACCTGTCCGTCTTCCCTGGACTGACCTATCCCCTCCCTACCTCCCCACCTACACTGTCCTCTCCACCTATCTTGTTTTTTCTCCATCTTCGGCCCGCCTCCCCCTCTCTCCCTATTTATTTCAGAACCCTCTCCCCATCCCCCTCTCTGATGAAGGATCTAGGCCCGAAACGTCAGCTTTTGTGCTCCTGAGATGCTGCTTGGCCTGCTGTGTTCATCCAGCTTCACACTTTGTTATCTTGGATTCTCCAGCATCTGTAGTTCCCATTATCACAGAATGTTATCATTTGTTGTCCAGGGAATTAAACTGTAAAGTTATATTTCAGTTATACAGGGCATTGGTGAGACTGCATCAATAGTACTGTGTACAGTATTGGTCTGCTTATTTCACAAAAAAAACGGTGCAAAGGCATTAGAAATAGTCCAGAGAACATTTAGCTGAATAAAGCCTAAAATAAATGGGTTGCCCGATACGAAAGATCGGACAGGTTAGGTGTATGTCTTGTTGGAATTTAGAGGAATAAGTGGTAACTTGATTGAAAACGAAATAAGTTCCTGAGGTGCGATGACAGGGTGGATGTAAAGAGGGTGATTTTTCTTGTGGGAAAGTCTTGAGCTAGGAATTCTAAAATTTAAAAATAAGGGGTCGACCAGTTACAGCGGTGAAGAAGCATTATTATTCTCAGAGAATGTCTGAGTCTTCGGAACCCTCATCCTGGGTTTCTGAAAAAGTGATGGAAGCAGAGCCCTTGAATGCTTTAAGATTGAGGTGGAAGGTTATCGGGGATAAGTGGGAATGTGGATTTGAAAATTAAACAAGCCATGATCTTATTAACTGGCAGAGCAGGCTTGATCAGTTAAATAACTTGCTCCTTGTTCATAAGCTTGGGTGGGCTTCCCATTCATAACTTGATTTGAGCAAACATTGAAGTGTTTGTGTACCATCAACCTGCCTAATAAAGTGCATGGAAAGCAGGAACAGGAATAGGCCAGTTGGCCTTTGGGCTAGCTCTACCATTCAATATGATCATGGCTTATCATCCTACTCAGTACCCTCATTCTGCTTTTGCCCACAACCTTAGACCCCTTTAGCCTAAGAACTATATCTATTCCTTCTTGAAAACATTCAGTGTTTTGGACTCAACTGTTTTCTGTGGCAAAGACTTCCACAGGCTCATCATTCTCTGGATGAAGACATTTCTCCTCATTTCAGCCCTTAATGACATACTCTGCATCCTTAGACTGTGAACCTGGCTCTGTACTTCCTGGTCATTGGAAACATACTTCATGCATTTACTCTCTTAGAATTTTATAGGTTTCTATGGGATTCCCACCCTCTCAATTTTCTGAATTCCAGTTAATATAGTCCTAACTGATCCAATTTTAATCCTATGTGACTCTATGACTATGCAGGAATTTGGCATGCAGTGTTCTTCTTTGCATTTCACTCAAAATGCACATAGTTAACAAACAACATTACCACAGGAAGTGATGCAAGGCAATGTTGGATAGCATGTGCATGTTTTGTTGTCCTGTAACAATGTATATAGTCTGATTGACATTAATAAAGAATCCAAGCCATTCATCGATATGTGATTGATGTGTTTGTGCAGGTGACCAATGACATTACAAAGCCCTTTCACCATAGCTGCAACCTCAGCAATAGTAACCAAAAGCAATGGCACTGTGGAGGCTGCATGTCTGCCTGCCAGCCATCACTCTGAAAGAACCTGCAGGTATTTGGAGGCAGCTGCCTCTTCAATGATAATAATTGATTCCCCTTTGCAAAATACTTTCCTGAGTCCACCTCTTGTCATTGGCCCTGGCAACATGTTGCTGTATTCTACAGAGGAGACAGTCTGTGGTAGCTCCCACCAAAATGTTAACTTGTGCCTACCATCTGTCTGCAGCTACCATTCATAAACAAATATCTTCATGAAGCTTTTGCAGTTAATCCTTCTCACCATTTGCCAAAACCCCTTGTGCATTAGCAGCAAATTCCAAGTCAATACACTATATCCCCAAGTCCAAGTTATTAACATATGCTGAAAATAGAAATGAAACCAGACTGATCCTTCACTTTTGCCGTTCTAATTTGAGTGATATTTCAAATTTGCAATTGTGGCAGTATAAGTAAAAAGATCATATCTGATGATCTTCAAGTTGGCAGGAAAATTAGCTTTTACAAGCATTAGAAAAATATCCAGTAAATGAGTATAATAAAAATAAATACTTTTAAATTGTGTACTTAAGGACTGATATTACAAAATTGCACTTTCAGTTGGTCTCTCAACTGCAGTAAGTATATTGAGATATCACAGATGCCTTTCCTGCGATTTTCAATTAGTTTAAAACGGATGGAATTTTATGATGCTAATTTCCTAATATGGTGCCCCAGGAGGTGAGAATCCAACCAAGTCATCACCATTTTATCAAATCAGTCCTGTTAGGACCTGACCAGATGTATCCCAAAACTTGTGGGAAGCTAGGAAGGAGATTGCTGGGAACCACGCTGAGACAGTTGTGCCCTTGATAGCCACGGGTAGGGTGCCAGAAGATTGGAGGTTGGCTAACGTGATGCCGTTATTTGAGAAAGATGGTAAGGAAAAACAAGGGAACTGCAGATCTGTGAGCCTGGCATTACTGGTGGGTAAGTTGTTGGAGGAGATTCTGAGGGGCAAGATTTACATGTATTTAGAAAGGCAAGGACTGACTAGGGATAGCCAACATTGGTTTATGTCTTGAAAATCATATCTCACTAACTTAATTGAGACTTTTGAAGAAATGACAGAGAAGTTTGATGAAGGCAGAGAGATGGACATTGTATATGTAGACTTCAGCAAGGCATTCAACAAGGTTCTGCGTGGTAGACTGGTGAGTAAGGTTAGACCACATGGAACCAGGGGAAACCTAGCCATTTGGATATAAAATTGGTTAAAGGTGGAAGACAGAGGGTGGTGGTGGAGGGTTGTTTTTCAGACTGGACGCCTGCTACCAGTGGTGTACCATGAACGTTGGGGCTGGGTCCACAGCATTTTTCATTTATGTACATGATTTGGAAATGAATATAGGAAGCATGGTAAGTAAGCTTACAGATGACACCAAAATTGCCGGTGCAGTGGACAGCGAACAAAGTTACCTCAGAGTACAATGGGAGCTTGATCAAATGGGAAAATGGGCCAAGGAATGGCAGATGGGATTTAATTTAAATAATGTGAGGTGCTGCATTTCGGCAAGGCAAACCAGGACAGGACTTATGCACTTAATAATCAGGCCCTGGGAAGAGTTACTGAACAAAGAGTCTTTGGGATGCACGTTCAGAGTTCCTTGAAAGTGGAGTCACAGATGGATAAGATAGTGAAGGAGACATTTGGTCGTTTTTCTTAATTGGCCAATGCACTGAGTATACATGTTAGGATGTCATGTTGTTGCTGTACAGGACATTGGGTAGGCCACTTTTGTAATACTGTGTTCATTTTTAGTCTCCCTGCTGTACAAAAGATGTTGTGAAACTTAAAAGGGTTCAAGGAAGATTTACAAGGATGTTGTCAGGATTGGACGGGTTGAGCTATCAGGAAAGGTTGAAAAGCCTAGGGCTATTTTCCCTGGAGAATCAGAGCTGAGGGGTGACTTAATAGTAGTTTATAAAATCATGAGGGACATGGATAGGGTGAACAACTGAGATCTCTTTTCTAGGGTAGGATGAGTCCAAAACTAGAGGGCATAGGTTTAAGATGAGAGGGGAAAGGTTTAAAAGGGACCGGAGGGGCAAGGTTTTTACCCTGAGGGTGGTATGTGTATGGAATGTGCTGTCAGACGATGTGGTAAAATTATAACATTTAAAAGGCATCTGGATGAGTACATAAATAGGAATGGTTTACAGAAATAGAGGCCAAATGCTTGCAAATGGGACTAGATTGGTTTGGGATATCCGGAAGAGTTGGACTGAAGGGTCTGTTTCCATTCTGTGTATCTCTATGTCTCTATCAAGGATCCACATAATAATAATATTATTATTATTATTATTATTATTATTATTAATAATAATAATTAATAATTGAACACTTTTATGTTTTCTATTGTTATATTCATTTTTGAACAAAATATTATCTAAGTGCAAAAATATTACTCCACAGATTGTGAACTCCTGTTACATCACTAGTCATGATCACCAAGACATGTTCAAATTATATTTTACTGCTTTTAAATCTAGATTTTCACACAATATTTAATACAAATGTAGTAATTCATGAGAATCAATTTTTTCACATGGTGCTCATATTGCTGTTTTTGTCACCAGTACAGAGGTGTGGATCATACCAAAAGTTTCTTCATACCAATCACCCATAATAAGTACCATCCTGCTTGGAACACAATTGTCTCCAACATTTTTTGAACGTAATTTATAGCATGGACTACCTTTGACAACGTGCTATGACTCACTTGGGCAAAATACTGGAAATAAAGTCATGCTATTCCCAGAATCATTACAAAAGTTAAAGATTTTTAAAAGTACACAAAGTTTCCCAATTCACCTGGTTTTCAAACCAAGGCTGATAGAAAGCACAGACCAGGTTTCTGTACTTAAAGAAGAACAAATATTTGTTACAAATAATTAGAATCTAGCTACACATAACAGAGTTAAACAATCGGCATATAATACTATTAATTAAAACTCCAATCTCTTAATATACTTGCCCTTGCACACACAAACAGACAAACATACAGGGTAAAAATAGATTATGGACAAGGTGCAAACACTTCAAAGACACTTCAGTAGACTTTGTTTCCAGATTCTGTTGTTGAGATGATCTTTATGGCTTTTCTGCTGGGCAGCACTTTGCTTCAATCATCTGTCTCCACTGGTTGATGAGAGACACAAAGTGGTTCATTGACTTATGAAAGGTCTCTGACTTATTAGTTCAAGGTCATGACATATAATGACTGTTGCAGGTAAGTTATTTGGCTTTTGATAGGTTTAGAATGAGTTTTGACTGCAGAGAACAAAGATAGCATTCCTGAGCTGGGGAAGATCTGAAATCGTCTCTCTCTCTTTCTCTCTCTCTCTCTCTCTCTCTCTCTCTCTTTCTCTCTCTCTCTCTGAACTTCTTCCCAGCTCCAAACTGCTCACTACCTGAGAACCAATCACATGATTGTTGGCAGACAAAAAGACCCGTTTTATCTATTTCACTCGTCCAAAGACCAATCAACTTGTTGCCAACAAAAGCTGCTTCAGTACTCTCTTAGTTCCAATCTGTCTGCAACTCTGCAATTACTGCTTGTTCAAACAATTAGTTACATGATCCCTAGAATGGAAATCAGGATACTTGCTTTCAAAACTGTAGTCATTCTTTCAAAGATTTTTTTTGAACAACTGTTTCTCAGTTTAGTCTCCAGGTATTAAAAAAAATGAAATGAAAAGACACAGTTCTAACACAGATTTATGAGTGTGGATTAAAAATTTGCTGATTGACCTCGATAAAAGCATTAATGACATCTTTCCATTCCAGGGTTCACCAGGTCCGCCTGGCAGAGTGGGTCCATCTGGGCCACCTGGAAAAGATGTAAGTAGTTTCTCTTCTAGTACTCACCAAGCATTTTAAATTCCCTTTAGCGACTTTTATTTCTCCTGGATGAACCAGACCTGAACTCAAAGCAGCAGAGCTAGCCAAATTGAGATACTGGTAAATTAACTTGCCTGTTTCAGTTTGTTTTGTGTTCCTGCTTTGTTGAGCAAACATACATACAGGAAGATATCAACAGTTATTTAATCAATATATGGTGATAATTGCAGTCAAGTTTACCACTGTGTGATATCATGTTTCGCTCACATCTAACATAACAGTTTGATGAATTGTGTAGGAAATGAAGCCACAGTTTTGTTACCAGCAAGAATAAGCATTAATGAAAATTACCAAAAATATTATTTCATTTTCATGGAAAAACTGATAAAATTGACAACATTGTTCCTAAGATTTTCATTAAAAATATTTTGCGAATCCACATACTAAAAATGAAACTTGATCAATGCCTATAAATTGTAGCCATAAGATTTATTGAAATCTTCACTAAAATTTAAAATATCACATTCTAAACATGACTGATTGATCCTTACTTCTTTTGATACTTGCAAATGGGTGAGTTATCAGTGAATTGTAATAGGATATCCATCAACTTTACACAAGCTCTAGATTAGGCATAGCCCAATAGTTCTTTTCAGGGCTCTTTCATTAGGTGAAATAACATTGAGGTGTTGGGGCTCTTAACTGCCAGCTAGTGGGCTCTCAAGTGACTCATGCAGCCTCTTTACAGGAAGGCCTGTTGATCTACAAGCCATTCAGGATGTTACCAGGTCATTGCTTGGCCCTCCTTAAAATTGGGGCAGCTCCAACAACACTCAAGAAGCTTGACACTATCCAGGACAAACCAGCCCACTCGATTGGTGTCTCCACCGCTGACGCTCAGTAGCAGCAATGCATACTGTCTACAAGATGCACTGCAGAAATTCACCAAAGGTCCTTAGACAGTAGCTTCCAAACCCACATCCAATTCTATCAAGAAGGAAAACGGCAACAGATACATGGAAACACCACCACTTTCAAACTCCCTTCCAAGCCATTCGCCATCCTGAATTGGAAGTATATGACTGTTCCTTCATTGTTGCTGGTTCAAAATCCTGGAATTTCCTTCCTAATGGCATTATGGGGCAACACAAAACATGTGGGCTGCTGTGGTTCAAGAAGGCAGCTTACCACCATCACCTGAAAAGCAATGAGGGGTAGGTAACCCCTCACATCCCATGTGAGAATAAAATAAAAAGTCTACACAGCTGGATGACTGCAGCATGGAATTGGTAGAGGATGGTGAGATTAACTATGTCAAAAGTTGCAGTTGAATGTGTTAAAACCCACACTGATTTTTCATTATTTTTATCCTATTATCAATCTTCAGTTGTTAGCTGGGTCAGCCTGTGCTGCAAAGTAAAGAACAAACTGAGAAAGCTTTATTTATGAGACCAGGCCCAGAAGTTAATTGCAGGCTAAGCCTTGATTAAAAGGTTCTAACAGACACAGTAACCCTGGGAACAGTGTTTACATAGGCAGCAGAAGTTGGCTAATAATGACATCAGTACCTGGGAATTAATTCCTGCCAGTCAGGAAGTGATACTTTGTCCAAGCAGGCAGCAATCGGTGAATGGCAATAGAGACCTCGCGAAGAGACGATCAGTCTATCAGGGTGGAACCAGAATTGAAGCTTTTCTTTGAGCTATGTTTTCTGTGAGATGATGCTGATTTGATACACCAGCTTCTGGAAAACTAAGGAATAGAATGCCGAGTTAGAAATATTGCTGCCTTTGCCAGGGGGATCCAAGAAGGTGGTCCTAATCAATGTCCCAGAAAAGCAACCAAGGAGTCCACATTTATGCCATGAGATAATGCATCTTGAAAGCTGTTTAAGTCATCTGGTCAATTTTGCTACTTTCTTTGTTTTTAGTCCCCTAATGGTGTTTGTTTGTCAATCTGTCTCTTGTGTGAATGGGGCTGAAAACAATGCTTCAGGCTTAAAGCACAGACATTAATATACTCACGGTCTTGTTTAATTTTTTTCTCTGCTAAAGTTATTGTGTATTTAATAAGTAATTAAGTCTTTTTTTGAGATACAAAACCAACATATACAAATGAATTATTTACAAAGTCTTCACATTCACTAAGGTTGGCTATTCAAAAGCCCACTTAGGAACCATTGCAGTGGTTAGCTGGGTGTCCTTGCTTTAACTTCACTGTGTTGCAACTGCAGAGATATAATTTTTTTTTGGTTCAGCTGTCTGTCTCTGTGTCATAATAAAAGGAGAAGGGTGAAGAGGCATTGTTTATCCATGTCACAGTTGCATCGGATATAATTTGTGACATTAATCACCTTAGCTAAAATTGGAATCTGATTGTGGGGAAGGATTCAAGCAGAAAGTTCCATCTAAAATGGAATTGGGATTTGGGGTGGAAGGGTTAGTGGTGGAGTGACTATACACTCAAGAGCTTTGAAGAGGAAGAGCAGTTTGCAAACAAGGTGGAGAAGAGCATGGACTTTTTCGAGGATCTGATTAAACATGGGGAATTGAGCAGTTTTTTTTTACATTGCTATCACGTCATTTCACTGCTGTCTTCATAGTGTATGCATTAGCAGCTACTGATTTTACAATGTTCATTGTTAGGGTGAACCTGGCAAACCAGGAAGAATTGGTGAACGTGGAATACCCGGTTTTCCGGTAAGTAAAGTTTAAGCTGAAAATAAAGATAACGTCTTCATCTGCTATTGAGCAATCACTTCCATACAGTAATAGAATTTCAATATACTTAGCAGCGGACCTTATAAGTATGGAGTGAACAGAAGACTGGCTGTGTTATTTCTTTAAGGTTAGATAGGTATTAGACAAATTTAGGATCTCATCATTGTGTTTAAAAGGGCTTCAAACTACATCCATCTCGACGAGATGTAGTGGGACTACAGATCTTTTGCTTAAATCTGTTAGCTAAAGGATTGCTTAATTCTGCCTTTAGGTTGACATTTCTTGGCATTCAAAGATACTGTGGCTAGCCTGACAAGTCCTTCTACAATACTATCTCAATCTGCACAACACTGGTTACAGGTCCACAAATCAATCCACTAACAGGTCACATCTCCCCATAGAACTATGATCTGGTGTTGCTTTCCAAATTTGATGTTATCAAGGAATGAGAGATGTGATGGCCATTGTGGTTCCAGATCACAATAATAGATGATTCTGCTATTCACTATGATTTACAATGCCACAGGATGTCCAGTTTAGGCTGCCAGATATGTTCTTAGTCTTTCCCATCTAGAACAATAGTAATATTGCACTGCATAATGAAAGATTCTTGATATTGAAGTGGTGAATTGGTCATCTCAAAGACAGGGCTGTAGTCACTAAACAATTCTGCTAACACAATTGTAGATAGCAAAATCTAACATAATTTGTAGGCCCTGAAGCCCTGTAGGTAATGTCCTCACTTCAGTTAACATGATACAGTCTGGTAATTATGTTTTTGTAAGGGATCTATCAACTCAATCAGTAAGTTGTACAATGAGATGCAAATTGTGGTCCACACTGAAAATGTCCTGAGTTATTTCTTCAAGTCTGTACTTGAAGTTCTTTGGTGGAGGAGTTGTGATCAGCTGAGGAAAGGCAGAATGTATTAGTCATGCTCCGTTGGACTTGTTGATGTGAAAAATGAGAGAATAGATGATATCAATGTGAAGAACTCCCTTGACCAAAATCTTTGCGCATGTGCCATGGTAGGTTATTCCCGCAAATGGAACAAGTCACATTGTTTTTTGGGATGTTGGTCGAGTGTACAAATCTGCTCTTATGTCAGGTTACTACGTAACTAGTTTTGCGGCACCTGTGTCTACTTCAGCACCAGCTCCCAAATGTTATTCAGTGAGTTACTTGAATAGTGGTCAGGCTGAGTTTGCTGGGAGCTCTATTCAATTCTCAACTTCAAAAATATTGTAAACACAAGTGTTTAATGACTTCCTGAGCCAATTTATTATCCATAATCACATAGTGTAGGATAGATCTGATGGCCAGAGCTTGTTGAATTCAGTTTCAAACCTCTTTTAATAAGATTTCAACTCGTGATTTCTACATTCCTAATCCAGTACCATAACTACAAGGCCATCATACTAAAACTGCACCAGTCACAGCATTATGGAGCCTATGAATCCTAAACAGTTCACTTTTGCATCATAATAATTTTTATTATGTGAATGATGTGAACAGGATTGAAACCTTTTGATTGGTCTCAGAAGCAAACAGTGAGTAGAAGTTTAAACAGAGGCAATTGAGAGCTAATTTGTGTCCACCCTGTCTTCGGGAAGATGAAGAGCTCACCAGGTAATATGCCATCACTCACTGAAAGACAGAATGGGTATGAGCCAGATCTCAATATCATTCCACCAGATGGAAATGTTGAAACTCAGGCCATTTATCTGTCTCATTGACCACTGAGTAAAGGTTGCCATATATTGTGGATGGATAAATGTACACACTAATATTTAAGCTCTAACTGATGTATTTGTTAATCTATATTTAATGTTCCATCATTAGCTAAATCATGTAAATATATTGTCGATGGACAAAATAAACTATACGGGACAGCATGTAACTTGCATTTTGAGATATTCTACAATCAATGTACATATCAAGTCGGCAACTGTGTCAACCTAATGATCTCCTGAGAGAACAAAAGTGTGGAGCTGGATGAACACAGCAGGCCAAGCAGCATCGCAGGAGCACAAAAGCTGACGTTTCGGGCCTAGACCCTTCATCAGAGAGGGGAATGGGGAGAGGGAACTGGAATAAATAGGGAGAGAGGGGGAGTTGGACCAAAGATGGAGAGAAAAGAAGATAGGTGGAGAGGAGAGTACAGAAAGGAGGTAGGGAGGGGATAGGTCAGTCCAGGGAAGATGGACAGGTCAAGGAGGCAGGATGAGGTGGTAGGTAGGAAATGGAGGTGCGGCTTGAGGTGGGAAGAAGGGATGGGTGAGAGGAAGAACAGGTTAGGGAAGCAGAGACAGGCTGGGCTGGTTTTGTGATGCAGTGGGGGGAGGGGAAGAACTGGGCTGGTTTTGGGATGCAATAGCCTCCTGAGAGGCTTGGCAAAGGTGTGGGAACTATGAAGATGACTCTCCTGACCGATTGGAAGCGTATGATTACTATGATACCAATCTCCATTAGTAGGATCTGGGGGAAAAAAAAAACAGTTGTCAGGAGTACAGAATCAATTATGGACATAAATTCCTAATCCAGTACCATAACTATTGTGGATTGCTGGCTGTGTTGTCATCCATAGTACATTATCAATGGAAAAGTGCCTTTACTTGAAGACTTAATGTTATTTACTTCCTCATAGGGTTCTGGTGGCCAACCTGGTAGGCCTGGTCTGCCTGGAATGAAAGGTCACAGAGTAAGTGTCGATTTTTGTCCAGTTCAGTATTCCCAGAATATTTTCCAATGTGACTCATTTTAGCATCTGGAAATTAAATGAATCTAGCTAAAAATAATTAACCAACTTGGTAACATTAAATATACAATTATCAAAATTCACATGTAGTTATACATATGCTTTGTATAAATATGAAAGTTTGTTTTAAAGCACTTTGGAGAAAATAATAATTTTTACAAACTTGTTATAAATTTCTTTTTCCCTCGTGACAGAAAACTCAGTGAAGCTTCTTTACCCTCCCTGCCCATTGTTGCAAAAAATGTTGTAAGTGTTTCTTGTTCTCAGTTCAAGAACAAATTCAAGAACTGCTACTTCCCCACTGTTATCAGACTTTTGAGCGGACCTCTCAAATTATGATCTATGTCTCTCTGCACTTTCTGTGTGGCTGTAATATTGTATTCTGCATTGTGTTCTGCTACCCTAATGCACTTTGTATGGTATAATTTGCCTGGAGAGCACGTAAAGCAACACTTTTCACTGTATCTCAGCGGATATGACAACAATCAATCAATCATGCCCCTTATTCCAACAGCCCTCCAGCATATCCACACATACACACACTCATTCAGTTACTCACCCCTTTTCTCAAACCCCTTCCCTAATACACTCAGCAGTCTACACTCTGGTGCCCTGGTACCCCCAGTAAATACTCATCAGATTGTCTTTGTGACCTTGCCCAAACTCATTTCTCCCCTTCTCACCTCCTCTGATTTTGGCCCAGTTGTCAGTATCTGTGAAGTAGAGCTTCCAGTAATAATTAAATGCAAACTACTGTGGATGCTGGAAATTTGAAATAAACACAGAATACTTGAGAACTCAGCAAGTCTGGCAGCATCTGTTGTGACAATATTTTAAGTTAATATTTTGAGTCCAATGCAACTCTTCTTTGGAATACTTATTTATTTTAGAGCCATTGAGTTATATAAAATGGAAGCAGACCTTTCAGTCCACTCATCCACTAAACTGACCTAGTCCCATTTTCCAGCCTTTAGCACATATCTATCTAAATTCTTCCTATTCATGTATCCATTCAGATGCCTTTTAAATGTTGTTTTGAACCAGCCTCTGCCACTTCCTCTGGTAGCTTGTTCCATAACTCTGTGCGAAAATGTTGCCCATCAGTTCCCTTTTAAATCTTGCCCCTCTCATCATAAAACAATGCCCTTTAGCTTTGGACCCTGTTACCCTTGGCAAAAGACCTTGGCTATTCCCCTGTCCAGGCATTTCTGATTGTATAAACTTCTGTAAGGTCATCTCTCAACCTCTGACACTTCAGTGAAAAAAAACCCCAACGTATTCACCCTCACCCTATATCTCAAACCCTCTAACCCTGGCAACCACCTCATATAATCTTTTTCCGAAACTTTTTGAATTTTACAACATCTTTCCTGTCATAATGAAACCAGAACTGAATGCAGTATTCCAGAAGTGGTCTCATGAATGACTTGTTCGGCTGCAACGTGATGTCCCAACTCATACTCAATGCATTGACCAATGAAGGCAATGGTGCCAAATGACTTCTTCACCACCCAGTCTACCAGCAAGTCCACTTTCAAGGAACAATGCACCTTTTATTAAAGAGGAGCCTCTATTTTTTGGTACTTTAATTTGATGGCTTCGAGTTTCTTCCTCACTCCAGGCACAGTTGGCCTCTGCTGTTTTTTTGCTGCTCTAAGTTGAATCACATACATTCTTGGTCTATATGAACTTGCCACTGGAAGCATTTTCTGAAGCTAAAGAGTACAATACATAGCTAAATGCAGCAAAACCTTGACAATATTCAGGTTTGGACTGGAAGTGACAAGTAATGTTCATGTTGCACAATTGCCAGGCAATAGCAGTTTCAATTAAGAGACAATTTAAGCATTGTGCCTTGACATTCAATAGTGTTATACTAATTACATCATCCATTATCAACATCCTGGGGTTACCATTGACCAGAAATTGAAACAAACTAGTCATAGACTACCAGAGTAAGTCAGATGCTAGGTTTATGTGGCAAGTAAGTCAGGTCCTGACTCCCAAAGCCCATCCATCATCCACCATCTACATGGCACAAGCCAAGAGAGCGATGGAATTTTCCCCATCTTCCTGCGTGCAGCTGCAACGACACTTAAGAAGCACTACTCAGGACAAAGCAGTTGGTTTGACTGGCACCACATTCACAAACATTTAGTCCACTACTGATGCTTAGCGTTAGCCTGTGCCATGTACAAGATGCACTGCGCAAATTCAACATGGCTTCTTCAAAAGCATCTTTTAATTCCACAACCATTTCCATCTAGAAGGACAAGAACACCAGATGAATGGAAATGCCGCCATCTGTGAATTCCCCTCCAAGCCACTCACCAAACCCCTTCCTTCATTGTCATTGGGATAAAGTCCTGGAATACCTCCCTCAGGGCATTGTGAGTCTACATACAGCATGTGGGCTGCAGTGGTTTAAGGCAGCTCACCCCCTCCTTCTCAAGGGAAACTAGAGATGGGCAGGAAATGCTGGCCCAGCCAGCGACACCCAAATCCCGTGTGTGAATTAAAACAAGAAAACTAAAACATTGCGTTCATGGTTCCCTTGCTGCTGGCAGTTTTGATCATGTGGATCCAGAACTAGGCAAGCAGGGCCTCAGTCATTTCCTTCCAACAGTCAGCAGAAAAGGGAAAAGGCAGACGACAGTTTATGACCACAACTTTAACTCCTGTGACTTCTATCTGAATTGGTGATCTATTGTTTGGAAACCCCTGGTGTTACTTTCTTTTAATTGCCTTCTTTTTTATAGGAAAATGTTAACATTAACTAATTATTCACAATATTTTAAAACACTAGTAATCAGAAGTGAGCACATTACTTTGTCTTATCCATATTTTTAATAGGGTTTCAATGGACATGATGGTACTAAAGGTGAGCCTGGTCTTCCGGGAGCTAAGGTAATTGTAGATAGATTCATGGATGTTTACAGCACACAAGGATACCATTAATCTAATGTGTCCATGCCAGTCAACAAACACCTGACAACACAAATCCCATTTTCTGAATCTTGGGCCTGCAGTCCCAGAGGCATGACAATGCATATGAATATCTAATTGTCTGTTTATATTTTTAATATATGTATTATTTTAAATCTTGATAAATATTTATTGCTGTATATTTGCCAATATTTTAGGGTAAGATTTTAATATTAAAGGTAATTGGATTTTTATGTGTTTGTTTTCAAAATGTTGTAACTAAGATCATCTGACCTGGGTGTCACTGCTACTATTTCTAATGCTTTCTATCTTATTCTAAACAGGGTGACGCTGGTCCTCCTGGGAACAATGGCTTACCTGGTCCAATGGTAAACAGTTTTACAAAATGATGAAGTTCTGATGGGCAGATGAGGTCTTAGTATTGCCACAGGTTTGGCCTTTCTTAATGGCGACCATCTGAAGTCTCTCTCCAATGGCAGGTTTCCCTGAGATTATGTTGATATTGGTCTGTACGTAGAGAGGCCAATAGGTATGTCCAAGCTGGAAATACATATTTGTGTTGTGCACCTTT
The DNA here is from genome assembly GCF_030684315.1 of Stegostoma tigrinum. NCBI lineage: Eukaryota > Metazoa > Chordata > Chondrichthyes > Orectolobiformes > Stegostomatidae > Stegostoma > Stegostoma tigrinum. Next base: position 37,631,529 of record NC_081360.1, on the reverse strand, counting down.
GAATCTTTTCCTTCCTTTGTTACGACTAGGGAATACAGGGTACACCTATACAATGCCAATCATTAAAGTTGGAGTACTTCACTACCAAATATTATACATTGCACAACCATATGCATGCAGAGGATGCAGTCATGATTAAACAGATACTAAAATGATCAAATTAGCCTAAATCAAACTTTGTATACTTACCTAGTCAAAAATTAAAGACAATGTTAAAGACCAAGCCTTCATGCATCACCCATTTCACTAGTGTGCATAGTGAAAATGTATTTCAGAAGCTGATAATGGGTAATGGAACCATTAATTAAGGCATTTTGTGGATCCTTGTTTCATAAATGAGGCTATGTCTGTTTGACTGCAGCTCCCAGGATCATGTGGTGCATTGGTAGTGTCACTAACTCTGAACCTAAATTCCTTGTTCCATCTGCTCCAGACATATGTCATAAGATGTCTGAATAAATTGATTAAAAATATGTATTTAATAAAAAGATGTAGCAATTTGAGCAAGCATCCAGAACAAAGGTTTATTTGCCTAATTAGGTAGAAGATAAGTGCTAATTTTGCACAATGAGTCTTACTTTCAGAATTAACTAATGTTTTCAGTGTTAATCAAGACTGATTCTTCAAAAGTTTTTCAATAACCATTATGTTAAAGCTATTATAACTCCATTATTAATAAAAATAATTCCCTTATTGGATGGTCCCTGGAGATGGAATACTTAAAGGACTCCAGATTCAAAAGTGGATGTTTTGATCTTCTAATCATTAATTTAAAAATACAAAAAATGCCATTGCTACACGCTTAAACTCTTCCTAAACAGTTGTGAGCGCAGCTCCTCAGTAAGATGTCCAATTAGAGAATCACTCTTTACAGTTATCCTTGGAGCATTAAAAAAATAAAATAGACACTTCTTTTCAGTTGGCAACTTTCAAGTTGTTCCTTATATTTCATCCACAGGGTGACCAGCTCACTGTGCATGAACAGATGTATTGATTTTTGTAGTTGCAAATGTATGTTTATAAAGCAACAAATGATGTTGAAATGGTTTGTCATTTTATACAGTAAAATTGCTGTTTTTGTTCATCATATATCTCAGGGTCCCCGTGGTCTGCCTGGTGAGAGAGGGCACAATGGCTCCCCTGGAGCAGCAGTAAGTACAGTCATCCATTCCAATTGAGTAGATTGGGTTTACCAACAGATATCAATATTTTGCTCTAGGTAACATCATGAACAAATGAACCAGGAGTAGGAGTGTGCCATTCAATGCTTTGAGTCTAGCCCACGGTCCTTCAAAAAGATCATGGTTGATCCGATTTTAACCTTAAATTCACATTCTCGCCTATCCCTGATAACCTTTCACCACCTTGCCTTAACACCCATCCCATCAAGACTCAGAATCTTGTATGTTTCAATCAAGTTAGTTCCAACGGGTGCAAACCTAGTCTCTCCAACTTTTCTTTGCAGGACAATCTGCTAATTTGAGATAGTTATCTGGTAAACATTCTCTAAACTTCTTTCAACACATTTAGTTCCTTTTATTAAATGCGATGATAAATACTGTACACAGTATGCCAGATGTCATCTCACCAGTGCCCTGTATAATTGAGCCATAATTTTGCACTCAATTCCCCTCATAACATATAATATGATTCTATTAACTTAGTTGCACCGACATAATTACCTTTTCTGACTGATGCATGAGTACACACTGACTCCCCTCTGTATCTCAGAAAGTTCCCACAATTTAGATATATGTTTCCTTTATTATTCTTCCTGCCAAAATGGACAATTTCATATTTCCCACATTGAGCACCATTTGCTAGGATTTTACCTACTCACTTAATCTGTCTATATCTTTCTGGACCCTCATTAAGACCCCTTTGCAATTTGCTTTTCTACCTATTTTTATTCATCAGCAGATTTGGGAGCCATTCCCTCTGTTCCTTCAGTTAAAACATTGAACATAAATTTTAAATAGTTGTAAATGACATTAGTCAAGTTGTTCATTAAATCCTGCCAACCTTAAAAAGCCAATCTATGTCTACTATCTGCTTGCTGTTGATGAAACAGTCTTTTCTTCATGCCCCTATCTCACCCACGCATGCGTGTGTGCATGTTTGTGCAAACACACCACACACACACGCACACACTTTTATTTTCCATAATAACCTCTGAAGCACCTTATCAAATGCCTCCTGGAATTCTAAATACAGTCCATTTACAAGTTCCCCTTTATCCATAGCCCATGTAAATTCCTGAAAACACTCTAATAGGCTGGTTAAACATCACTGACAATACATTATATTAGAAAATTAAAGGAATCCTGCTGTCCAATATAATTGTGGAAGTAATAATTATAATAATAATAAATAATTAGGATAAATATGGTCTGAAAACTGAAGCAAGAGTTTAATATTTATACTTAACATTTTGAGGAACCTCAATTTTTCATTTTGATAATATTTATGATTTAATTCTGTGAATTTTTTCCCTGATTATTTTCTGTAATTACATTTAAATATCACCTCATCCTTAATGTTTTCCAAAGAAAATATGCTCTGAACATGAAGTTACTTTTTCTTCAGGGTAGCCGTGGTCATGATGGCCGTCCTGGAAAAGATGGTGCACCCGTAAGTAAAGCCTTGTTTTCTCTACTGTAATTCTAATATACTCATTTATTTCCTGAAATCAAGTGTTCATTATTTGGTTCAGATGCATGTGTATAAAACTTTGCTTTTTGTTTCCATTTAGGGCTCTTCTGGACCACCTGGTACACCTGGTTTTCCAGGTCAAGCAGGAGCTAAGGTATCTTGGCCAATCAGCATTTTACAGGATTGACATTGTAAAAGTAACACCTTCAAATAAAGACATGCGATTACTTGCAATGTATTCAAGTTTTTGGCTGATTCAGATTGTTAATGGAGCACTTAGAATCTATCCCTATGTTGTGGCTCAGTTGTTAGCACTGCTGGCTCGCAGCGCCAGGAAGCCAAGTCTGATTCCATCCTCGGGTAACTGTCTGCTTGGAGACTACCACCTATAGGTTGGCTGGATTGGCCATTCTAAATTGCCCATAGGGATGTGCAAACTAGATGGATTAGCCATGGGGAATGCAGGGTTACAGGGACAGAGTAGGGGCTGGGTCTGGGTGGGATGCACTCCAGAGGATTAGTGTGGACATGAGAGGCCAGCTGGACTGCTTACACACTGTACGGATTCTATGATATTCTAATCCTATTTTCTAGCACTTGACCCATAGCCTTTCATGCTGTGATAATGCAACTACACATCTAAATATTTCTTTCTTGGAGCTCCATCCTTTCCTCTATCCAACAGGTATGAGATCCTGCCTGCCTAAATGGATGAAGAGCTGTCATGTGGAGGTATGATGAGTAATGTAGTAGAGGGAGCGGAAAGCATGGTCAGGAGAATAGGTTTTATTTTCTGCACCAATGGTCCCACTTTCCCAGGAAAACTAATGCTCTCAGGTGTATGATCAGCTTCTATGATACTTCTTGTTGTTATTTCACTAAGTGAGGCTCCATCTTCATTTGTTCTCTAAGGGCTTATTGAGCTTGCCTTTAAATTTTTCAAAAAGGTATTTATTAACCTAATATCTGGCTCAATTCTGTTATCTTTTTGTCAACTTCCCTGGCCTTTTCTTATCTTCCTTTATGCTATTCTGCTTTGGGTTCAGCCCTGATCCTTTCTGATAATGTTGACCTGCCTTCTGCCTAATTTAGTTCAAGTGGTCATTTCTGGGCCACATCAAATGTGCCATGTTTTATTCTCCCAGCAGAACGATCAAATCTCTCTCAGTTCCTGGCCTTGCATTCCATCCTGACTCTTCCTATACTTCCAACTTATCTTCAACCCTGTCTACTTCTGATGGCCCTTCTTGGGTCTGCTCTATGGTCATGGATTTTGCTACTCCCTTTGAGCCTTCTAATCTCTTTCAGTTCCCACCCTTTTTGCTTCTTGTTGTTGGCTTTCTCCAGCCTTTCCATTCCCTCTATCCTGACCTTTACTGTCTGGCCCAATGACTGTCAAATTGTACCCCACTACACTTCTTTTCTTTCTAATTAGAAACCTTGGGACTGTTCCTATAATCAGTTTGTTCCAGATTCTTTCACATGTGCCTTTTGGTCAACATGTTGGAATTTATCTTGCTTTCAGGTGAAAAATCTTTTGTTTTCTACACTAGCAAAATCTGAGAGACCTGGAATCTTCAAGAAAGCTGATTTACTGTTCTGGTCAGACTTTCTTTTGATCAAAATTCCTGACAAATATCATGGTCAACAGTCATGCTTAAGGAGACACTGACCATCTTTAATGATATAGATACTGATTTTGTAACTTGAATTTCTATGCATTGTTGAATTTTGAGAATTTTGCTTTTATTTGAGATAACTGCTCCTTAGTGTATTATCCATGGCAATGGGTGGTCTAGTCAGAAACCGCTTGTAAACCAGTCAACGTCCTCTTTGTCATGCAGTATAAATTGTTGTTCCCTTTCAAAATTTGCTATTGCATCTGTCCTGAACTGCCAAGCATCTACAGAATTAAGTGTTACTTCTCTGAAAGGTGATCATTGTTTGAAGTGGTAGGCTTCAGGTGAAAAGAGATAATACATTTTCAATGTCAAACTGAAAATGACCTTAAAGAAAAATATGCAATTTAGTTCAATTGTTGTACATTAGAGAGGTTGACTAGATGAACTGGTGGTCCCCCAGTTTTAACAGAACTTATCACAGTTGATATTAGTGGTGTGGAATGGAACCACTGATGCCTTTTGATTTCATGATTAAGATGCAGTCATTAAATAAGAAATGGAGACAGATTAAAGAGATAACAAGAGAGAAGTCACTGAAACTGAGATATTAATTTGGCTTTCTCTCTGTACATACTACGAGATCTGCTGAGTTTTTCCAGCAATTTCTGTTTTCATTTCTGATTTCCAACATCCTGCAGTTCCTTGTTTTCTTTTACGTTAAAGAGATACATTGATACTTATTGATTCAGTATCCATATGATCCAGCAGAGGACTATTCCTACCTGACTTGAGGGAAAATAATAGCTAATAGTGGCTTCTAAGAGAGAACCTTTGGGCATTTTAAAAGATTTTGACGGTATCTGGAAATATATGGGGATTCTTTTCAGGCCATGACAGGATTTTGCTTGACGTGTCCTTTCATTGTGGTAGAGCGTGGTCATGGATGACCTCCTTTGGCTGCCTGATTGAAGTTTAAAACAGCACTAAAAATGGTGCAGGATCCTTCATCCTCTCTGATGAAGGGTCTAGGCCCAAAATGTCAGCTTTTGTGCTCCTGAGCCCGCTGTGTTCGTCCAGCCTCACATTTCATTATCCAGGATCCTTGTGGAACTGGTTTCTGCAAATTACTACAGGGCTTTTATAATGTGCCTGGGACCTTTCAGGCTGACTAAATGAATATTGCTGGCAACAGCAGTGCTGGCGTTCAGCCTCACTTCTGCTCCTGTTTTAGTTGTGCTGGCATTGAAAACCAACAGCTGCATATCACACATCAGCGTGGATTGAGCCAGCTAATGCCATTTCGGGACACTCCTATTAATACAATGGCTGCAAATAAGGCACAGATGGGAATTCCAACACGTGTTTGAAACTCTTGGAAGTGGCAGAGACTCTGTGCTTGAGTTTCTCTGCAGTTGCACTTGTTCCTTATCCATTACAGCACAGGACCAGAGAAACCAAAACCTGAAACACTCTGGCACCAATCCAACAGGAAAAGTGATAAACCTCTGCCATACATTATATAATGTCAGTGTTTAAGAGTAACTGTTAGCCCCCATCTTGTCAGCTTGGTTTTTTTATTAATTCAGCTGAATTATCCAGCAGACCACACTGTTCTCAAAGCACTCCTTTCAGTTTTTCCAATGATGTATCTTGCAGGGTGAATCTGGTGAACGAGGCTCTCGTGGTTCTGATGGGACTCCAGGATTAAGGGGTGAACGAGGTCCTCAGGGCCCTGCTGGAAAATCAGGCCCACCTGTACGTAAATAAAGATCCAATTTAACCGTTTATACCTGCTTTGCAGTCACTGATTGATAACTGATAGAAAAGTTAGAAAATATTACCTGACAGCCTGCTCTTCATTTATATTTCAGGGGAAACCCGGACAAGATGGATCGCGCGGTGCTCGAGGTTTACCGGTCAGTTAGAACAAAAGTAAAGTAAAAGTGTTAATTAAAGAGTCAAGGATTCAATAAATATTGTCTCCTCTCATTGTTCTCACCTACCTCAATCTTGCCAGGAAGAATAGAGGTGTAGATTATTTTCTAAATGGGGAGAGGGTTTGGAAATTTGAAGCTCAAAGGGATTTGGGAGTCTTAGTTCAGGATTCTCTTAAGGTAACCATTCAGTTTCATTTGGCAGTTAGGAAGGCAAATATACTGTTAGCATTCATTTCAAAAATACGAGAATACAAGAGCAGGAAGTCCTGTCGAAATTATATGAAGATCTGGTCAGGCCACGTTTGGTAAAATGAGCAGTTTTGGGCCCTCTACCTAGGGAAGAATGTACTGGCCTTGAAGGGCATCCAGAGGAGGTTTAGAAGAATGACCTCAGGGATGAAAGACTTGCCAGATGAGGAGCGGTTGAGAAACCTGGGTATGTAACCAGTGGAGTTTAGAAAGATGAGTGGGATCTCATTGAAACATAAAGAAAACTGAGAGGCCTGCATAGAGTTGACAAGGAGAAGATTCTTCCAGTCGTAGAAGAGACTGGGACCCAAGGGCACAATCTCAGAGTGAAGAGACAATATTGAGAAATTAAATGAGGAGGAATTTTTTCAGCCAGAGGGTGGTGAATCTGTGGAACATATTGCTGTGGAAGACTGTGGAGGCCAAGTAATTGAGTCTATTGAAGACATAGATAACCTTTCAATTGTAAGGGCTTTAAGTGTTATAGGGAGAAGACTGGGCAATGGGGGTTCAGAAAATTAACACCAGTGATCAAATGTCAGAGGTCAAACTCAATAGGCTGAATGGTCTCATGGTGCCCCTGAATCTTATGGATCTAAACATACGTTAACAAAAGCCAGGCCAATTGCCTTGATGCAAATTGCCTTTTTTCCCTGTTTGGGTAATGGATTGGGTAATAATTGTAGTGTAGCTGCCTTGATTGAAGAAAAAAAAATCCTAATGTCTTATAGAAGCATACAATGGGTCTATTAATTTTAAATTTAATAATTTAGTTTTAAATTCTTGCATGATTTTGCTTGAAGGATTGAGAAGTATGAGCAGTATAGATATCTGAACAGAAACTGGATTCACACCATTTTCTTTCCATTACAGGGTTCTCCAGGTACACCTGGCAGCCCTGGTGGACCAGGTCCAGTTGGCACCCCAGGTACAGCAGGTACTAATGGAGTTCCAGGTTCCAGAGGTCTACCAGTAAGTGTTTGCAAAGATTATGTTATTATAGAATGCAAGGGAAATTTCATGCTCATCATATAGGTCGTGTTTTGTTCATATTATTAAAACAAATGCTAATACAAATATAGTATCATGAACTGAGGAATGATTGTTAGACACAAATACAGGATAGGAATAAATAGGTTCACCCTTGTCATCAGTGGGGCACCAGAATAGCCAATGCTTATGCCTCAGCTATTTGCAATCTACGTCGATCGTTTAAATGTTGCAAAATTAGATGAGACGTTAACATTGTGGATAATGCAAGGAGATTTCAGGCAAGATGAATAACGCTGCTGATGAATTCAATGTGTGAAGTTATCAATTTGAGAGCTATGCAGCAAAGCAGAATTTGTTTGAATGATGAGAGACCTGGAAATATGAAGGCATTCAGAAAGATCTTTTGTCCTTGTGTACGAATCTCAGGAAGTTGACATGCTTGTAAAGAAAGCACTTCGGAAGTCAAAAGGCCTTTAAGCCTCAAATGCCACAGAAATTGAATATAAAAATGAAGAAGCCTGTTTATATTAGACAGGACTTTAACAAAACCAGACAAATATCCTTACTTTTTGTTTTCTTTCCTGAGTAATGATATAATAGCCTGTAAAGATTGCAATGTATGCTAATTAGATTCATTCCTGGGATAGAGGAGATTGAGAAAAATTGGAAATATGTTCCTTGGAATTTGAAAGAATGAACGATGATCTTATTGAATCATGTAAAACTCTTGGTAGAGTTGAGAGGATGTTTCTTCTTACTGAGGAATCTAGAATTAGGGGTCACAATTTCAGAATGCAAAGTTGATATTTAGGATTGAGATTGTTCTGAGTTCACAGGGCAGCACCCTTGAGTGGAATATCCTTATTGGACCAGGTGTGTGATACTTGCCTGCAGTGAATGTGCCCCATAGGAGAAGCTACATGACTATGGCAAGCTTGGAAGGTCTTTTGTACGTGGTTTTATTTCAACCTTTAACATAGAACATAGAACATTACAGCACAGTACAGGACCTTCGGCCCTTGATGTTGTGCCGACCTGTAATACCGATCTCAAGCCTATCTAACCTATACTATTCCATGTACGTCCATATGCTTGTCCAATGACGACTTAAATGAACTTAAAGTTGGCGAATCTACTACCGTTGCAGGCAAAGAGTTCCATTCCCTTACTACTCTCTGAGTAAAGAAACTACCTCTGACATCTGTCCTATATCTTTCACCCCTCAATTTAAAGCTATGCCCCCTCTGCTCGCTGTCACCATCCTAGGAAAAAGGCTCTCCCTATCCACCGTATCTAACCCTCTGATTATTTTATATGTCTCAATTAAGTCACCTCTCAACCTTCTTCTCGCTAACAGTCCCTCAGCCTTTCCTCCTAAGACCTTCCCTCCATACCAGGCAACTTCCTAGTAAATCTCCTCTGCACCCTTTCCAAAGCTTCCACATCCTTCTTATAATGGGGTGACCAGAACTATACGCAATACTCCAAGTGCGGCCGCACCAGAGTTTTGTACAGCTGCAGCATAACCTCTTGGTTCCGGAACTCAATCCCTCTATTAACAAAAGCTAAAACACTGTATGCCTTCTTAACAGCCCTGTCAACCTGGGTGGCAACTTTCAAGGATCTGTGTACATGGACACCGAGATCTCTCTGCTCATCTACACTACCAAGAATCTTACCATTAGCCCAGTACTTTGCATTCCGGTTACTCCTACCAAAGTGCATCACTTCACACTTGTTCGTATTAAGCTCCATTTGCCACCTCTCAGCCCAGCTCTGCAGCTTATCTATGTCTCTCTGTAACCTACAACATCCTTCGTCACTATCCACAACTCCACCGATCTTAGTATCATCTGCAAATTTACTAACCCATCCTTCTACGCCCTCATCCAGGTCGTTTATAAAAATGACAAACAGCAGTGGACCCAACACCGACCCTTGCGGTACACCACTAGTAACTGGTCTCCACGATGAACATTTCCCATCAATCACCACCCTCTGTCTTCTTTCAGCAAGCCAATTTCTGATCCAAACTGCTATATCTCCCACAATCCCATTCCTCCGTATTTTGTACAATAGCCTATTGTGGGGAACCTTATCGAACACCTTGCTGAAATCCATATACACCACATCAACTGGTTTACTCTCATCTACCTGTTTGGTCACCTTCTCAAAGAACTTAGTAAGTTTTGTGAGGCACGACCTACCCTTCACAAAACCGTGCTGACTATCCCTAATCAAATTATTCTTTTCTAGATGATTATAATTCCTATTTCTTATAACCTTTTCCAACACTTTACCAACAACTGAAGTAGGGCTGACTGGTCTATAATTACCAGGGTGGTCTCTACTCCCCTTCTTGAACAGGGGAACCACATTTGCTATCCTGCAGTCATCTGGCACTATTCCTGAAGACAATGACGAGTTAAAGATCAATGCCAAAGGCTCGGCAATCTCCTCCCTGGCTTCCCAGAGGATCCTAGGATAAATCCCATCTGGCCCAGGGTACTTATCTATCTTCACCCTCTGTAGGATTTCTAATACCTCTTCCTTGTGAACCTCAATCCCACCTAGTCTAGTAGCCTGTATCTCAGTGTTCTCCTTGACAACATTGTCGTTTTCTAGAGTGAGTACTGTTGAAAAATATTCATTTAGCACTTCCCCTATCTCTTCTGACTCCACACAAAACTTCCCATTACTATCCTTGATTGGCCCTAATCTTACTCTCGCCATTTTTTTATTCCTTAAATACCAATAGAAATCCGTAGGGTTTACCCTGATCCTATCCGCCAACAACTTCTCATGTCTCCTCCTGGCTTTTCTGACCTCTCTCTTTAGGTCTTTCCTTGCTACCTTGTAACCCTCAAACGCCCTAACTGAGCCTTCACATCTCATCCTAACATAAGCCTCCTTCTTCCTCTTGACCAGAGATTCCACTTCCTTTGTAAACCACGGCTCCCGTGCTCTACAGCTTCCTCCCTGCCTGACAGGTACATACTTATCTAGGACACACAGGTGCTTTTCCTTGAATAAGCTCCACATTTCTAATGTGCCCATCCCCTGCAGTTTCCTTCCCCATCTTTTGCTCCCTAAATCTTGCCTAATTGCCTTTCCCCCAGCTATAACTCTTGCCCAGTGGTATGCACCTATCCCTTTCCATCACTGAAGTAAACATAACAGAATTGTGATCGCTATCACCAAAGTGCTCACCTACTTCCAAATCTAACACCTGGCCGAGCTCATTACCCAGTACCAAATCTAATGTGGCTTCGCCCCTTGTTGGCCTGTGTCAGGAAGCCCTCCTGCACACACTGGACAAAAACTGACCCATCTATAGTACTCGAACTATAGTGTTCCCAGTCAATATTTGGAAAGTTGAAGTCCCCCATCACAACTACCCTGTCTCTCTCACTCCTATCGAGAATCATCTTTGCTATCCTTTCCTCTACATATCTGGAACTATTCGGAGGCCTATAGAAAACTCCTAACAGGGTAACCTCTCCTTTCCTGTTTCTAACCCTCAGCCCATACTACCACAGTTAACAAGGCCCCAAACATCCTTTCTGCAACAGTAATACTGCCCTTGACCAACAATGCCACACCTCCTACTCTTTTACCATCTTCTCTGCTCTTACTGAAACATCTAAATCCCGGAACCTGCAACAACCATTCCTGTTCCTGCTCTATCCATGTCTCCAAAATGGCCACAACATCGAAGTCCCAGGTACGAACCCATGCTGCAAGTTCACACACCTTATTCCGGATGCTCCTGGCATTGAAGTAGACACACTTCAAACCCACTTCTTGCTTGCTGGTGCCATCTTGAGTCCCTGAAACTTTATTTCGGACGTCCTTACCCTCAACCTTCTCTATACTCAAACTACAAATTTGGCTCCCATCCCGCGGCTCAATTAGTTCAAACCCACCCGAATAGCCTTAGCGAATTTCCTCCCCAGGATATCGGTACCCCTCTGGTTCAGGTGAAGACCATACTGCTTGTAGAGGTCCCACCTACCCAAGAAAGAGCCCCAATTATCCAAGAATCCAAAACCCTCCCTCCTGCACCATCCCTGTAGCCACGTGTTCAACTCCTCTCTCTCCCTATTCCTCGCCTCTCTAGCACGTGGCACGGGCAACAAACCAGAGACAACAACTCTGTTCGTCCTAGCTCTGAGCTTCCATCCTAGCTCCCTGAATTTCTGTCTTAAATCCCCATCTCTCTTCCTACCTATGTCGTTGGTGCCAATGTGGACCACGACTTAGGGCTGCAAAAAAACAAATTTGCATGAACTATTATTTGTAATTGTGTGTTATCCAAGCCATGAGAGTTCTCATTTATTAACAACTGTTCGTTATTCCATTCAGTCCCACCCTCCATTTATTTTCATGCATGACATGCTTTTGTATATTTGCGTTTTGCCATGGTCCACATCTTTTCCTCCAATATCTGCTGGTTGGAGTGATGTGCTCTCTGGTTTCCTTCCAATATCTTCATAGCTGACATTGCTAATTTATGTTTTAGGCATCTTTTTCACTTAGTTAATTATACAGGGAGGCAGTGGCATTGTGATAAGTCACTGGACTAGTCATCTGAAAAACAAGGCTGATGTACTTTGAAATTAATTTGATCCCACCATGAACTATACATGTCATGAAATTTGAATTCAATAAAACCTAGAAGTGAAAGCTACCATAATGGTGACTGTGTAATTATGTCAGTTGAGATTAAAATGGATTTTGTACACAGATATGCTTCAATGAAGGAAACCTGCCATCCTCACCTGATCCAGTGACTTCAGACGCACAGCAATGTGTCTGATTTTTAACTGCCCTCTTAAATGGCCTGGCAAGCCACTCTGTTGTAGCAAATCACTATGAAGTCTAATAGCACTGGTTGACTCTGTGATCCAAAGCACAACAGCAGCCTAATACATCAACTCACTACCACATTCTCCGGGCAGTTAGAGATAACAATGAGTGGTCAGTGACACACAGATCCCATGAACTAATAAAAGAAATCTGTGTCTGACAATGTTTCCTGTGTGGCCCTGAATTAGAATCCTTTCTGTGCAGTCTGTTTATTAAGCTGTCAATGAATGCAAAACAATAAACCTCTTTTGCAATATTTAGGGTTATAAATCCAAGCTTTCAACTTGCTTTTGCCAAGAGAAATGTCTTTAGCATTGTGCCTAATATCCGGAATTTCATATTTTCAATCTTGCCATAGCATTAAGCTCAGATGCCAATTTTCTTTCAATTGGAGTGAACATTGCTCCAGCCCAGAATGTCAATTTTATCATTTTTTTGTATGTGTACCTTGCTTTAGGACAGTTCACATCTAAAGACTCCATGAGTTTTCTGAATACAATGTTGTGACTATGCCTGTCAGTTAGTAGCAATGGCTTTTCAGACTGCATACATACAGAACTCAGTTGGCCTACAGTAACACTGCTTGATATCTTCTGTGCTTTTCTGTATTATATAAACTAACACATGGATTTTCTTGATCTCTGATGAATGATTGATAATCAGGCAATTATTATTAACATGGCATGTGAATTTGCATTGGAAAGTACCAATCTGGTGGGGTCGTTTTTTTGCTTGAAGTTCAGGAAACATATTGATCTATACCTGAAACACATCGTTGAACATCTTAAATTATGTTAGACTGCATGAGATAAGCCTTGATATTGTTGTTCATTCCAACATCAAAACATCATTTGCTGTTAAGCAGACAAATCTCTCTGAACACAAGTTTAATTCACTTGAGCAAAGCGAATGGACAGGGTGAGTACTGGATCAGTAGCAAGTCAGAGAAGGTCAAAAACAAGTTGTCAGAATATCCACAAAATTCCCAACATAAAATTGGACCACAGCAAACTTCCCAACAGGCCTTAAAATAATTAACAACAACTAAGAGCCACGGTTTGTAGATTCAGATGCATCCTTTGCAGATGAACAAACCACTAAAATTTGTCTAGTGATTGACATTGAGTATCTACACAGATTTCACACGAGGAGTAACAGCTAAAAAGTTAAAAGATTTTAAGGATATTGACTACATTAGAAGACCATTTCAAACATTAGTATTCATCAACTAGAATTCATGCCATTTATACGATGATCTGCAGAATCTATAGACTACATCATATGCAGATGCAGAGTCAGACTCATCTTGTGATTTTTTTTCTGACGGGGAGCTAGCAAACAGAATTGTTGAATTGCCTTCACCTACGTGAAAGCTTTCCAGAAAGATTTGCTAGACACATGGAAGATTTATAATTTTCAAGAGCTGCTGAAGGATGGGCGCAAGTATAAAGCAATCCTTGCAGGTTAACTAAGTTTACAAGACCTAAGTACAACATTTACAATTAGCAAAATCACTAGAACTCTCAAATATAGTGTGGAAGGTATGACCTTCTGCATGCACCAATGAGATGCTGAGTTTTCAGTCAACGTTGAAAGGCATCTGACAGCAAAGGCCATTGGCAGAGGCAGTGCGCGAGAGCAAAGATACAGGATACAAAGAGCAGAGAGCCAACTCAAACAGAGCAAACACAAGGAATACCTTTAACCTACAATAAAGACCATCTCTTATTCCATCAGAGACATATGCAAAAGTGATTAACAAACCGGAATTTAATGATGCAGACAGCGAAACAAAGATTGAACACCTGATTCACACTATTAATCTTGTACAAAAAGTCAGTGTCATCAAACTGCCAAAATGTGTATGAAAATTCAAATCCTGTCAGAAAACTGGTAACTATTCTTTATTGACTTCAATTGACACAGGGCCAAATATCAATCTACTACCACTGCAATTCTTTTTGTAGAAAAGGAAGCAGACTGAATAGCAAGCTCTGTATTATCAATCGAAGGAGAAGATTGCTGATTTACAGAAAGATCTGGACTAGCTTGCACATAAAACAAATCATACCGAGCACGAGCAGATTCAGAAATATCATACTGAGCTCAAGGCAATATGCCTGCAAACAAGTGGAGATGCACATCACAAACAAGGAGCTGAAAATCACTTCAGAAACAATCCTTTCAGTAAAAAAAAACTTCCATCAATGATGCTCCAGCGAAAAAACTAAAGCAGGACATAGATGAAACTGTCCAACCACCAAAGCAGGAAGTGTCAGTGTCCAGGCTTTGAAGAAAACAAGGAAAAATTTTGAAGAGGTTGGACAGTTATTAGAGCAGGTGATAAAGTCGCAAGTATACTTGACCAACATGAGGCTAAAACTTTGTTGGTATTGGAAGAATGCAGAGTGTAAAACAAGGAGCTTTACAATTAACTGGAGGTTCTTAAGAAACAAAACAGTAAATGTCAAGAAGATTTGACCCACTTGAAACAGCTTTAAGGAATGGGATCAGTCAATGTCTAATCTGAAACAAAACTTGGCTATAGTGCAAAAGGACAAGCATGTTCTGTAACAGCAACTATAGTCCATGAAGGAAGAAAACGTCTTAACAGCGCAAACAGGAACAAAATTTCATTGATGGCCATGGTCAATAAACAGCACCCGCACACACAATTACCATCATGAGATCTGGAAGTGTCAGAAAATTAACTATACATTATTGAGAGCCATAAACTCACTTGTTATTGTGTCTAGTTAAAATTTTCATTTGATAAAGAAGGGATAGTTGGATGTATAGATAGTAGGAACTGCCGATGCTGGAGAATCTGAGATAACAAGGTATAGAGCTGAATGAGCAAGATGAAGAAGGGTCTTGATCCAAAACATCAGCCTTCCTGCTCCTCTGATGCTGCTTGGCCTGCTGTGTTCATCCAGCTCCACACAATGTTATCACAATTGGATGTATGCTTTGCCTTTAATGAGTTCACCTTTTAAGGTCTCCATGTGGTAGACATGCCTTGTGGACAGAATTACCACCCAAGATTGACTCTAACAGTAGGCCTCATGACTGATTGTAGATTTTCTGCTTAGAAAAATTCAAGCCTCCCCAATTTCACACAACGCTCGAACACCACTCCCTTCTGATTTTAAAGATCTCATGAGGCCTCTGACGGGGCAACAGTGCATAAAATGTTCACCAACACTGTAATAGCAAATGAATATCAAAAATCCTGAATGGTCCACAATGACGTATTTAACTAATACGAGTGCAAAATCCTTCAAGTGACTGAAAACGTTCAACATTCAGGATTTACAAAAAAGCATTTAAACAAGAGTAATGCAAGGTCAGGCACCAAAATCAGTATTAGACATTGACTGATAATCTAGCCTATCCACTCTGCAGGCTCACATTATCGCTCTTACAAGTATGGACATTTATGTAGGCTTCACCAGGCATCTTGTTGCAAGCGCAAGTTAGCCAGATAGTTCAGACTGTCCTTGCTGAGATAGTACAGCTTGAAGCCAGCCAAGGTTCAGAACAACCTGGGGGCTTTCTGCAAAGCTGCATGGAATCTTTTCCATTGACAGTCAGCAACCTTGAGCCAATATGTTTCAGAAATTCAGCACAGCAATGTGGAAGCACTTAGCTGGACAAAGACACTCTTGATCGAGGTACAGATTGATTAGTTGAGTTTAGTATACATTTTTGAAGAAGTGCTGCTGGATACAATTATGAAACAGTTGTTTTGTATTAGTTTATGTCTGAATTTTGACCACAAGAAGGCTGTGGCAGTTTGTAACAATGGAATGGTATGTTTGGAAATGTTGATGAACAGAATTGGATTCTGAAGATTTGCTCACAAATAACTTGTGTGTACCGAAGATGTGCCAGCTTCCTTGTACATTCATTCTCTGCTTTCTCCTCCTAAATTGATCATTGAATCTCAAGCAGCAATGCCCACACCTTCAGAACAACCACAGGCGACTAACATTAGGTCACCTGATCCAATGTGTACTGGAGATCTTCCAAGAAGTTAAAGCAGTGGAGCCTTGCTTCAGGGTGCCATTATAACAAAGTGTGAAGCTGGATGAACACAGCAGGCCAAGCAGCATCTTAGAAGCAGAAAAGCTGACATTTCAGGCCAAGACCCTTCATCAGAGAAGGAGGATGGGGAGAGGATTCTGAAATAAACAAGAACAGAGGGGGAGGCTGTCCCAAGATGGATAGAGGAGAAGATAGGTGGAGAGGAGAGTATAGATGGGACGGGAAGGAGGGGATAGGTCAGTTCGGAAGGACAGACAAGTCAAGGAGGCGGGATGAGGTTGGTAGGTAGGAAATGGAGGTGCAGCTTGAGGTGGGAGGAGGAACAGGTTAGGCAGGCGGCGACGAGCTGGGCTGATTTTGGGATGCAGCGGGGGGAGGGGAGATTTTGAAGCTGGTGAAATCCACATTGATACCATTGGGCTGCAGGGTTCCCAAACGGAATATGAGTTGCTGTTCCTGCAATCTACGGGTGGCATCATTATGGCACTGTAGGTGGCCCAGGATGGACATGTCGTCTAAGGAATGGGAGCGGGAGTTGAAATGGTTCCCGACTGGGAGGTGCAGTTGTTTATTGCGAACGGAGCATAGCTGTTTTGCAAAGCGGTCCCCAAGCCTCAGCTTGGTTTCCCCAATGTAGAGGAAGCCACACTGGGTACAGAGGATGCAGTATACCACATTGGCGGATGTGCAGGTGAACATCTGCTTGATGTGGAAAGTAATCTTGGGGCCTGGGATGGGGGTGAGGAAGGAGGTGTGGGGGCAGGTGTAGCTCTTCCTGCAGTTGCAGGGGAAAGTGCCGGGTGTGGTGGGGTTGGAGGGGAGTGGGGAGCGGACAAGGAAGCCGTGGAGAGAGTGGTCTCTCCGGAAGGCAGACAAGGGTAGGGTTGGAAAAATGTCTTCAGTGGTGGGGTCGGATTGTAGATGGCGGCAGTGTCGGAAGATGATGCGTTGAATCCGGAGGTTGGTGGGGTGGTATGTGAGGACGAGGGGGATTCTCTTTTGGCGGTTATTGCGGGGGCGGGGTGTGAGGGATGTGTTGCGGGAAATGCGGTAGACTCGGTTGAGGGTGTTCTCAACCACTGTGGGGGGGGGGGGGGGGGAACGTTGTGGTCCTTGAAGAACAAGGGCATCTCAGATATACAGGAGTGGAATGCCTCATCCTGGGGGCAGATGTGGTGGAGGCAAAGAAATTGGGAATAGGGGTTGGAATTTTTGCAGGAAGGTGGGTGGGAGCAGATGTACTCCAGGTAGCTGTCGGAGTGGGTGGGATTGAATTGGACATCGGTTTGTAGGTGGTAGCCTGAGATGGGGACAGAAAGGTCCAGAAATGTGAGGGATGTGGTGGAGATGGTCCAGGTGAACATAAGGTTGGGGTGGAAGGTGTTGGTGAAGTGGATGAACTGTTCAAGCTCCTCTTGGGAGCATGAGGCAGCGCTGATACAGTCATCAATGTAACGGAGGAAGAGGTGGTGTTTAGGGCCAGTGTAGGTGCGGAAGAGGGACTGTTCCACATAACCTACAAAGAGGCAGGCATAGCTTGGGCCCGTGCGGGTACCCATGGCCACCCCCATTGTCTGTAGGAAGTGGGAGGAATCGAAAGAGAAGTTGTTGAGGGTGAGGACGAGTTCGGCAGGGCAGATGAGGGTGTCAGTGGAGGGGGATTGGTCAGGCCTGCGGGACAGGAAGAAGCAGAGGGCCTTGAGGCCATCTGCATGAGGAATACAGGTGTATAGGGATTGGACGCCCGTGGTGAAAATGAGGTGTTTGGGACTGGGGAATTGGAAGTCCTGGAGGAGGTGAAGGGCGTGGGTGATGTTGCGGACGTGGGTAGGCAGTTCCTGGACCAAGGGGTCCAGATAGGTAGAAATGATTTTGGGCAGGAGCAGGGGGAGACAGTAGGTCAGCCAGGTCAGGTGGGTTTGTGGGTTTTGGGAAGGAGATAGAAGCAGGCAGTGCGGGGTTGGGGAACAGTGAGGTTGGAGGCTGTGGGTGGGAGGTCACCTGAGGTGATGACGTTGTGGATGGTTTGGGAGATGATGGTTTGGTGCTCGGGGGTGGGGTCATGATCAAGGGGACAGTATGAGGAGGTATTGGAGAGTTGGCGTTTGGCCTCGGCAATGTAGAGATCGGTGCACCATACTACAGCTGTGCCTCTCTTGTCCATAGGTTTGATGGTGAGGTCGGGATTGGGAGCGGAGGGCTACCCGTTCTGCAGGGGAGAGGTTGGAATGGGTGAGAGGGGTGGAGAGGTTGAGGCGGTTGATGTCTCGATGGCAGTTGGAGATGAAGAGGTCGAGGGTGGGTAGGAGGCCTGGGGGTGGTGTCCAGGAGGAGAACCTGTGTTGGAGGCGGGTGAAGGGGTCAGTGGAGGGAGGGTTAGGCTCCCGGTTAGAGGAGTAAGCATGGAGGCGGAGGCTGCGGAAAAATTGCTCGATGTCCAAACGTGACTGGTATCTGTTGATGTGTGGGTGGAGAGGCACAAAGGTGAGCCCATTGCTGAGGACTGACTGTTCATCTTCCATCAGAGGGAGATCTGGGGGGGATGGATAAAATTCGGCAGGGCTCAGTGTGGCTGTGTCCTCTGGGGCTGCTGGCTCTGGAGGTTGTGGGTGGAGCGACGTCGGCGTTGGCTGTGGGTGGAGTTACATTGATGGTGGGCGGAGTGCCGCTGGCGTTGACGGACTCCCTTGTCCGCTCCACACTCCCCTCCAACCCCACCACACCCGGCACATTCCCCTGCAAACGCAGGAAGTGCTACTCCTGTCCAACACCTCCTCCCTCACCCCTATCCCAGGCCCCAAGATTACTTTCCACATCAAGCAGATGTTCACCTGCACATCCACCAATGTGGGATACTGCATCTGCCCAGTGTGGCTACCTCTACATTGGGGAAACCAAACGGAGGCTTCAGGGCCACTTTGCAGACACCTCCACTCCATTTGCAATAAACAACTGCACCTCCCAGTCATGAACCATTTTAACACCCCCTCGCATTCTGTAGACGACATGTCCATCCTGGGCCTCCTGCAGTGCCATGATGATGCCACCCATAGGTTGCAGGAACAGCAACTCATACTCTGCTTGGGAACTCTGCAGCCCAATGGTATCAATGTGGATTTCACCAGCTTCAAAATCTCCCCTCCCCCCACTGTATCCCCAAACCAGCCCAGCCCGTCCCAGACTGCCTAACCTGTTCTTCCTCTCACCTATCCCCTCCTCCCACCTCAAGTCGCACCTCCATTTCCTACCTACTAACCTCATCCCGCCCCCTTGACCTGTCCATACTCCCCAGACTGACCTATCCCCTCCCTACCCCCCAAACATACCCTCCTTTCCACCTCTCTTCTCCTCTATCCATCTTCGGTCTGTCTCCCCCTCTCTCCCTATTTATTTCAGAATCTCCTCCCCCTCCCCATTTTCTGATGAAGGCACTAGGCCCGAAACGTCAGCTTTTGTGCTCCTAAGATGCTGCTTGACCTGCTGTGTTCATCCAGCTTCACACTTTGTTATCTTGGATTCTCCAGCATCTGCAGTTCCCATTATCTCAGGGTGCCATTAATCTACTTGATGATGCTCCTTGTATTGTACAGTCATGTATTTCACAGTTACAAAGAAGAGTTGTCAGCCACTTTGTACAGTGTTCCACAGTGAACAGTCGCTGAGCAACACCTTGCCTGCTTTTACCTGGTCCCAATGAATTTGCAGGTTGAAAGCATTCTGATGGCTGCCATGACAGTGGGCATTCCCCAGTGTTATGATATTGTCACTGTAATACCACATCAACAGCACACAAACAAAGCCATAGGTCTTTTGGTTATGATACTTCTGTATATTGACAAGGTTATCCATTGTTAATAATGTTTAGGCATGACAATCTGTTTATTTAGAAAGTGCTTTGTCATATATTAATGGGATGAATATACAAAATACTCAAGCTCAATTTGAATGTATTTCTAACTACCTTGCATCATTTGAAAGCACTCGGGTTTAAAATCGTAATGCAGTTCAGTATGCTTTAATGGAAAAAAAATTCTATGTTCCTCATCCATTCTTATTCACGTGTTGACTTTTACATTTTTCCTGACATCATTTTTGTAGAGATTGCCTGTAAATACATTATTTGCATTCAAAATGCAAAAATAATTCCTGATTCAGAATATAATTTCATCTGGCTTGTTTTGAAAAGAAGATTTTCTACCATTATCAATTTTGTTTTCTAATTGGAAGCTCTTCACTTTCTTAGGGCGAATATGGAAAACCTGGACCACAGGGAAACCCTGGCCCGAAGGGTGAATCTGTAAGTTTATTTATTTTGTACCTTCTTGTCTGAAATAAGGAAATAAATTGAAGAAACAAACTTTTGAATTGGGGCAAATTTTATTAGACTATTTGGTTCTGACTATTGCTATTTATGCCAATCCTGTTAGAATAATACAATAAGTTGGCAAATCTAAGTGGGCCTTGAATACCTTGTGTTTTAGTATGCCTTTTTATGAGTCTGCTTTTTTTGTAGTACAGCAGAAAATAGTCATTTAAAAACACACTGTTAAGCCACTTCAGATCTAATGATCTATATTTACATTTGTTCGGGGGAACAATCTGGCTGGGAGAGTGAATAGCTGTTCATGGAGACTATTACTTGTTAACAATTGGTGGTGTGTAATGGCAGACTATGTGATAACAAGATCTGGCGTGTGGAGTAGAGGACTAGGACATGCAAGAGTTCTGGCCCTAAAATTATTGAACTCGATATTGAGTCTGAAAGGCTGCTGGGTCCCCAAGTGGAAAACGAGGTTTTGTTCTTCCAGCTTGCATTGATCTTCATTGGAACACTGCAGAAAGCCTCAGATGTGTTAGCCAAGGATCAGGGTGATGCATTAAAGTGGCAGGCAGCTGAAAGTTCAGCGTCATTTTTGCAGGCAGAATGTACATGTTCTGTGAAGCGGTCACCCAGACTACACTTTGTTTCCCCAGTGTACAGGCGACCACATTGTGAGCAGTGAATGCAGTAGACTAGGCTGTGCGAAGTGCAGGTGAAGTGCTGCTTCACCTGGAAGGTATGTCAGGGCTCTTCGATAGTAGGGAGGGAGGAGGGAAATGGGCAAGGGCTACACCTGCGGCGGTTGCCGCAGATAGTAGCCTGGGGCAATGGGAGGGTGTTGGGTGTTGAAGAGTAGACCAGGGTGTCCTGGAAGGAATGGTCCCTGTGGAAGGCGGACAAGGGAGGAAAGGGGAATATGCATCTGGTGGTAGCATCTCATTGTAGGTGGCAGAAGTGACAGCTAATGGCCTTCTGGACATGGATGCTGGTGGAATGGTAGTTAATGAGAAAGGGAACACCGTCACTGTTGTGGGAGGGAAGAGCAGAAGTGTGGGAGGTCAGTCTGACCAGGTTGAGGGCCCTGTTAACAATGGTGCTGGGAAATCTGCACTTGAGGAAGAAAGTTGACATTTTGGAGGGTCCTTCAAAATTGGCCTCATTGGAACATATAGGACGGAGATGGAGGAATTGGGAAATAGAATGGAGTGTTTGCAGGAAGCAGGGTGTGAGAATGAATAGTGCAGGCAACTGCATGAGTCAGTGGGTTTATAGTAGATATTAGTGGCCAGTCTATTCCTAGAAATGGAAACAGAGACGTTGAGGAAGGGAAGGGAGGAGTCACAGATAGACCAGGTGAAATTGGAAGTGAAATCAGTGAACTATTCCAAATCCAATAAGCTGCCATGCTCATTTTAAAGCAGCTACCACGATGCGGTACATTACAAAGAAAAGAGATACGATCTCAGCTCTTACATCGGTGTAAAACTAAGCAAAATGCATATTGTTCACTCTCAAATAATCTACAAAAGAGTACACTAAATTGCTAAGATCTATTTCACACTTTAAGCATGTGCATTTCTTTTCCTGCTAGGGAACACTTGGAAATCCAGGTCCTCCTGGTCCCACTGGTGAAGAAGGTAAAAGAGGCCTCCCTGGTGAACCTGGGCCAGTTGGGGCAAATGGCATTCCTGGCGAGAGAGTAAGATAACATTGATGTCATACATTCTTTTCAATGGTAAATATGTAACAGCTGGTCCCAAGTTCTGGCCACCACACAGCATTTGATGAAATTGGAGCTTCCTATATAAGCGTCTATGTTCTTAAGATAGGTTGATATGCCTAGCTGCTGTGTATTTGTTAAAAGTATAGGGAACAATACACCAGAGATGTTTGTATTCCCTGGAATATAGAAGATTATGGGCTGACTTATCATATTTTAAGATGCTAACAAAACATATTATAAATAAAGCAACACTTTTTCTCTTGGTAAGATATTCTAAAGCTAAAAGTGACTAAAAATTAGAGCTAGGTATTGAGGGTAAAATTAAGAAATATTTCTTAATATGTAATATGTAATAGATGGTAGAAATTTGGAATTCACTTCATTGGCAGCATGTAATGCTGGATGAATTAATAATTTTATATTTAACATTGATACATTTATATTTCTGACAAAAAAAAAGTTACACAAAAGACAAAATCAAAAACACGACAAACTGAGCTACCTAGAAACAATGCACAGTTGGAAAATTCTTAAAACACACAGTAAATCAAACTTTTAACCTATTCCCC
This sequence comes from Stegostoma tigrinum, assembly GCF_030684315.1. Taxonomy (NCBI): domain Eukaryota; kingdom Metazoa; phylum Chordata; class Chondrichthyes; order Orectolobiformes; family Stegostomatidae; genus Stegostoma; species Stegostoma tigrinum. The sequence goes on along the minus strand of NC_081360.1, from coordinate 37,608,547 downwards.
AACATATCTCTTTACAGCAATTCAAATCTAGAGAAATTGCAACTCTATATAAGTTTGACTTAACTGATTCTCCCCAGTTTACATCCTGCGAATTGTTGAATGGTTGACCATAAATGCTTCAAAATTCAGAGCTTAGGCTTCCTCACGTTTTGATAACCTGCAGATTTTTAAGCAACAAACAAAACAGAAGTTGCCGGAAAACTCAGCAGGTGTGGTAGCATCTTTGGACAGAAAACAAGTTAATGTTTCGGGTCCAGTGAACATTCTCAAGAAAGGTCACTGGACCTGAAACGTTACTTCTAATTTCTATCCAAAGGTGCCGCTAGAGCTGCTGACTTTTTCCAGCAACTTCTGTTTTTGTTTCTGATTTCCAGCATCCACGGTTCTTTTGGATTTCCGAGCAAATTCTCTTAGTCAATAAATTGCAACAGATAAACACACCCAACATTTTACTGTGTGGTGGAGCAGAATATAAAGTATGGCATTGGACAGGCTACAACCCTGGTACACTACCTCTGTTTACCCATCTTGTCTTTGTATCAATTGATACCCTTAACAGACAAAAATATAGCAATCTGTCTTGGAAACTTCAATTTACAAAGCCTTTTGGGGGAGAATTCTAAGATTTCAACTATTCCATGTCAGAAAATCTTTCCAGATTTCACTTCTAAATAATCTTGTTCTAGTTATATCAGGGTGTCCTTTGTGAATTCCTCCACCAGAGGAAACAGTTGTTCTGTATTTATTTCTAAATCATTCACAGGACAGAGCGAGGCCAGCAGTGATTGCTCATTCCTAATTGCCCAGAGGGCAGTTAAGAGCTAGCCACATTGCTGTGCATCTGAAATCGCATGCAGGCCAGTCCAGATGGCAGATTTCCGTCCCTAAAGGACAATGTTGAACCAGTTTGGTTTCACTGATAACAAAGTGTGGAGCTGGATGAACACAGCAGGCCAAGCAGCACCTCAGGAGCACAAAAGCTGACGTTTCGGGCATAGACCCTTCTGATGAAGAGTGTAGGCCCGAAACGTCAGCTTATGTGCTCCTAAGATGCTGCTTGGCCTGCAGTGTTCATCCAGCTTCACACTTTGTTATCTTGGATTCTACAGCATCTGCAGTTCCCATTATCATTGGTTTCACTGACTATGGTTTCACGGTCATCATTAGACTCTTAATTCCACATTCTCTATAGCAATCAAATTCTATCCTCTGCCATCGTGGGATTTGAACTCAGGTCGCTAGAACATTAGCTGAGTTTCCGGATTAATAGTCTAGCAATAATACCTCCAGTTGATTGCCTCCCATATATTTACCCTTCCAAATCCTTACATATTTTTAAAGATCTCACCCCTCAACTTTCTTAATTTATGGGACTACAAGTCATATCATCTAATATAAAACAAAGCTCTGCGGATGCTGGAGATCTGAAACAAAATCAGATGTTGCTGACAGAACTCAGCAGGTCTGTGGTTCTTTGATCTAGCCTGGCAGATCAGAACTGGTGAAGAGTCACCGGACACGAAATGGTTGCTCTGGTTTCTCCCTACAGATGAACTCAGACCTGCTGAGTTTGGCTAGAAACTTCTGTTTGTGCTTACTTTCGTCTAATCTGGCCTCACAAAGTAACTCAATAAACCCTGGTAAAACACTGTGAATCTGCTCTCCATCCACTGAAAGGGATTTCCTGAGTGTACCTGAAACATCCACAGGCACTACTGCAAATGTTAACCTACTCTAGTGGCTTCCACAAATCATCATCATGTACCCTCCATCGATTTCAGACTGGCTTTTTTTTTGATCTGTTCATAATTTTCCCAAGTGTTTAATCACTCCATTTCTAATGGTGATTCCAATAACTTTTCCACAATTGATATATTCATAATGTATTTTTGTGTAGTTATTTTAAAAATGAACAATAACTCTGATAACCAATACAATTCTTTTAATGCTCCTTTTTGAAACTCTAATTATGTCTTTGCATCCCTTTATTTCTTTTCATAACATTTTCAGTCAAACAAATTACCAATTTTCCATACCTATGTTCAACTTATTATAATATTACCTTATTGTAAAATATGCTTACAATATTACTACACAAGTGAAGCCACTTTTTAACAGGGATATGTTTGTTATATATCACACTAAATACTTGTACCATCCCAAATCATAAAGGCAGCACATTTAATTGTTGTTAATTATCTGTTTTATGGATTACTCTGGCTCAGTGGTATACATGTATTAATGATACGGGAGACGTAACTTTTCTGTTCCTCGTTCTAGGGGCTTCAGGGATTAAGAGGTGTCCCGGGTACAAGTGGCCCACCAGGTGAAAAGGTCACAAGATTTTGTTACATCTAAATTGAACTTTAATTTCTTTTTCTTGTTTTCATTTGGATAAATTTTTCTGAATATTTAATTCTGCACTAACTATTTTGTTAATAGGGTCCTGCAGGAGAAACTGGCGCACCTGGTCCCATTGGGCATAGAGGTGCTAATGGTGAACCAGGTCGACCTGGAGATGCTGGTATCCCTGGTCAAAGGGTAAGAAATAAGACTTTGTTAAAAGAAATAATAAAGAAAAAATGTTATGGAAGACTAATTTTAGTAACAACTTGCATTTGGTTCACTTGATTTCGCATTCCTTTTCTTTATATATAGGGACTTACAGGAAACCCAGGAAGCCCTGGTCCTGATGGTAAACCTGGACTACAGGTAATTTCAAGAAAGATAGTACTAGATAAAGAGCATTATTTTCCCAACTAATACCTAAATAATTATCTGCAAAACAAAGCTTCTTTTCATCTTGTTCGGTTTATAATTAATGAAAATATTGAAATCACCCAGCAGATTGCTCCCAAGTCTGTTAGAAAGCCTAATCCTCATAATAAGTTTGTAATGATGGAACAACACTAATCAATAGAGAATGATACAGTTATAAATCAGTAGTGCTACCAGTAAAATGGTAGGTAAAATTTCTATATGAATCTTCTGTACATTCCCATTAACTGTCAGAAATTGCACATTTTCTTTCATGTAAATGCGTATAGCTCTTTACCACCATCATCCTTCAGTTCAAATGACAAAAAGAGCTGATGCTGAATGACATAAATTGCCATTAATAAATTATTGGTTGAGTGGCTAGCTGAATCAAGTTTGCTCCCATCCATTCAGTTATTCTTGAGAAATAACTTACTTCTCTCCACATTAAGGATGGTTGTCATGTTGGAATTTATGAAGAAAAGGGTAAGGACAGATGTTAGCCTCAGAAACAAGAATAAGGAATTACCGTAATGAATAATGCAAACATATATGTAATAGTTGACAAGTCACCCGTTATTTAATTTATGGCCTTTCATCAGGGGGCTCAGCTGGTAGCTGTCATGGTGGATTAAAGTGAGAGTAACCGTAGCAATTTAACTTGAGCAATATCATGGTGGATTACCCCAAATATCATCATGCTGGCCTTGAACTCAGAGCGAGTAGTGGAGTGAAGTAATGGCTAGTTTTACATGACATTGCAAAGCGACACATCACACTAGAAGGGAGCACAGATTAGAGATGTGATACTACAGTGGAGCTCTACGATCTTGACTAGTGAGGCTTCAAAAGTAATAGCATTTGCTGGCAAATCACTCTTTATTCTGCACTCGTGCTTGATAATGTTATATCCAACTTTTGAATGATAAAACAGGAAATTATAGTACCCGAATATTGATGTTTGATGGGGAGGGAGCCCATTCATGTGAAAACTCATACACTTTAAATCTACATTATTTGGCAACTGTCAACATTCTGATCACAAATATCAGCTTGTTTCCTGGCTTTCTGTTCTACACTATCTGTTATGATGTATAAATGTTGATTATCTCTGCCTGTTGTTTATGAACAGTAATAATCATTTGTATGTACTTGGCAATGTTAATCTTCGTCTCCACTTTGTGCTTTTTTTAGACTGGTCTTCCCTTTGTTACATATGTTTGTGTATCCTTTACAATTTACATTTTCACTGATAGGGTCCTTCGGGAGATCGGGGCCCTTCAGGTCCACCTGGCTCACCTGGACAAAGAGGTTCCCCTGGTGTAATGGGGTTTCCTGGTCCAAGAGGGAATGATGTAAGTGCAAGTCATTTATAAAACATACCTGTTGTCATTCTTTCTGTTAGGTGCCATGCTTTGTTACATACAAGATGTATTATTATGCAAATGAAAACACAACTTTGGAGTCATGTCAGCAATAACATTGAAACCAATTGTGCCTGAACACCTTTAATTGGTGGAACTCTATTGCAGTTAAAAGCTCAGACTTTTTGAAAAATGTCTCCATGCAGTCAACAATGCCTCACAGATTCATATGGAATCTTCTAATGTCGGCAAGAAACTGGACACGTGAACATTGTTGCTTGATGCAAGACCACTGGAAAGCAATCAATAGATAGATTGCTCAAAGAACTAGCACAGTAGTGTAGGGTTGATTTGTTCTCTGTGCTGGAAGATTCTATTGTTGACTTTCTGAATATTAAAAATTAGGAAGCAGGAGAGCACACATACGCATGATTCTCATAAACTACCAGGACATTGTTGGGAATTGCAATTGAACCACATTTAAAATAATATTTTATTCTTTCTTCCCTTCACTCCCAACACACCAGGGACTACCTGGTAAAGCTGGTGAAAAAGGATTAATGGGTAACCGTGGTCCACAGGTATGCAAATGTTGCAAATATTTAATTTCATTCTATTGAAATTGCCAATTGTTAATTATGCAAACCTTATTAATACTTAAACTATATTGACAGGGTTTACCTGGAAAACCTGGATTAGTGGGCCCTCCAGGAATGCCTGGCAAAGCTGTAAGTATATTTCTGAATTCACGTTTTGAAACAAAAACAATCTTTCTCTATCTTAACCAGATTTATTTGAGCATTTCTTAACCTTGGTATATGACAATTAATATTTATCTATTGAATCTGATGTAAGAAACATTCATTTGACAACACTGACAAAACCACATTTATTGACCAACTCTTATGACAGGGCTTTTTCTTGTAATGATTATTCTAACCATTGATTGCTTTGTTAAGCCACCTCAGAATATAATACAATTAACTGTGGGAATAGAATTGCGTGTGAGTTGGGTCAGGGAAGATGCTTAAAGAAGTTTTACAATAATCTAGCTACCTTTTACAGTCAGTTGTCAACTAGTGCAAAAATTGATTGGTTCATTAACAAAGTTTTATGACTTGCCCTTGTAGGATTTAAGTTACTGGGGTATTTTTCTTGTACCTGTTGCCTTTATTAGCACAGAAATTGGATCATACCTGAATTGGGGTGTGAACTGATGTTGGCTATGCCATGAATCTAAACAGGGCATTGGTCTACCCAGTTTTTTTATTCTCACCCAAACTGTCAGCACTGGTTATCCCAAGACACATCTCTCTGGTTGTGGTTTGAGATGGAAGCCAAGCAATTGAGTGCATTTAAAACTGAAGTAGATACGTTCTTGATTAGTAAGGCGATCAAGGGTTACAGGGAGAAGGCAGGAGAATGGGGTTGAGAATCATATCAGCCATGATTGAATGGCAGATCAGTCTTAATGGGCTGAATTGCCTAATTCTGCTCATATATTGTATGGTCATTTGGCAAGGTTTTGGAAAGTTGGCACAGTGCAGATAAACAATGGCCTCAGCTGGTGATGGACCCAAGCTAAGGCCAGAAGAACGAGAAGTCAATGAGTATGCCAGGATGAGTGACAGCTGGGAGCGGCTGGCTGTGTTAATCAGGAGCCAAGATCAAAGTTGAGCAGCTTTACTTCTCCTGGCTCCTTATTAGAAGACTCTTTTTATTATTAGGAACTTTTACCCTGGTGGTCCCCAGTGTATCCTTTGGGAACCTTTCATCAGTTTGCACAGATTCAAAGTAGTCCTGAATGCAACATAGCAGCCATTTTCTGATTTGATTCAAAGCCATATATTAGACCAATTATGAACAGACTCAAAGACTAACATACCTGTTTCATTTAGGCACCAGGATGCCTTAACTGTGCATATTCTAGGATGGGATCAGATGGTGCAATATGACTGTGTGTTCAGCTCCGCCTAACTGACCTTTGTGCGTATTTTCTGCCGGCTCCATTCTTCCCTGGTACGCTTTGTTGGACTGAAGAAATTATTAATAACTGAAATCCACCATCAACCCCCAGCTCCAGCCACTGTTCTCCGAAATGGTCTCTATTTCTGCCAGTCTCCACAACAGTGGTAGCAGCTGATCAGATAAAGCTGAATGAAAATTCCATTGTTTCTTCACTTTTCTTTGATAGTTTCATGATATGGAGAATTCCAGTTTTTCTCTAGAGATTGTTTACGTGGAAAAGTGATTCTCAATTATGACAAGGAGATGAATTTTAATAAATAAACTCATCATTTATTGAATAGTATAAACGTGTTATTTGCTTTGAACAAATATATTCAGATAGTTCTTCTAAATATTTATGTAAATCTTTATCTTTTCTCAGGGTCCATCTGGTGAAAAAGGAGAGCCAGGTCTTCAAGGATTTCCTGGTCTTCAGGTACAAATAATTTGATTAATTAATCACAATCAGCAACTGATTCAGTTATTTTGTAAGCATACAATGTGATTTTAACTTCTATTTGTTGATAGACTTCCTTAGATCTGCCATTAAATGAAAAGCATGCACTATCTAGTTTACTATTGTTAAATGCACAGACAAAAGGTGAAAAATACTCTTCAGTTGAACAATAGTCCAAAGCATTGGAGATAATCAGATGTGGGCTAAGGGATGGGTTGTACTGTGGAAGAGTAGATTCTAGTAAGGTGTAAGATAGAAAGGTTATAAACCTCCTGGAAAAGGTAGATAAGCGTTAGGTACCGGTTCTGAGAATAGAGGAAAAGACCATGGCTACAGGTTGGCAAAAGAAAGCATGATCAGAGGTCAAAGAAGATAAAGAAAGAATATCTTTATTTACAAAATATCCTGTGCCAATCAATAGCAATCTTAAAGGTTTTAGTGTTAATCATTACTCTATCTAGTGACACACAACCAGCCCATGATTTCTTTGCTGGGTTGGAGCAGCAGTAAAAGGGAAAGGAAAAACAGTGGCAGGGTAGATGTGAACAGGAAAAAGAACAGTAGAGTTAGATGCTGAGGGAGAGCAGGGGAAATATGGGATTGGGACGATGAGATTGGTAATACAGAGAAGACAAGTTTAGAGTAGAGAAAAAAGGAAGAGAAAGCAGAGTGGATGGAGGGGAACAGGACAGGGAAGGGAAAAATTAGGTAGGAGAGAAGCACAGCTAAGGATACATCTCCTATTTTAAACCTGATAAATAATATTTTTGTCGCTCTCCAGGTTTAAATTTTAAGTACAAGGCCACAATATATTCTTTTTTAAAATACTAGATCATGAATTTACAAAACATTTCTTTTACCCCTTCTGGCTTTCAAAATAAAAAATAATTGATATGCATTGTACGGTGTGCCTTGATGCTAGAGGTTTCCAGGATCCCAGGCTGTGGGAGGGATACGCTTGAGATGGAGAAATGGAGCCGAGTTAAAACTGTGGTGTTTTGCTTTTGTATTTGTTAACTGATGATGTTTTAAGGTGAGCTAAAGCCTGATGTTAGTCGGGAGTGACGATGCCTCCCTTCTTCCTCCTCCTCCTCCCGAAATGTTGAAAACCTGTTAGCAGTGACTGAACCCTTGTGATTATAGAAGATGTAGACGGCCACAAGTCAAGAGATACTTTCTATAGAGTACTGTGTGTCCGAGCAGAGAAACAGTTCTTGGAGAGTGTTCTTCCATTCAGCACGGCTTTCTGTGTAGGAGCATAGTCGGAACCAGGAGCCACATGAAGATTGTGGAATTCTCGTCACCAAGTGCCCATCCTCTGGTCCATACAGTGGCTGGGAGATGCTGGAATCAGCTAACTAACTCAAGATAAAAGCATCAATGCTGCTTTCAAGTTAGCAGGAATTGCACCTATTTGGTAGCCTGTGTATAGCTGTACACTAACTGCATATTCAGGGAGTGGAATTCCTGTGCATCTCTCCACTGAGCTGTGATGTCTACAGCCATGTGCAGACAATTGATAGCTCCCTGGAAAGCTTCCTTCTGCTTCTGCCCGCTTTGAAAGAAAATAATGAAGTTCCCATTTCCCAATCTGACACAGTGACACAGTAAAATGAGATGCTATTGGTTCTAACCTGTAAGGAACCTGAGGCACAGAAATTTTGGTACATAGTAACCTTGACAGATACTGGCAATGCTGTGTCCACTCTGCTCTGTGGCAATGGGTGCCGCGCCAGAGGGCTGGCGCAATCCAGCAAGCGCCCTGTTAATGAAGTGTAGATATCTCAATCAGTGCCCCTAACTGGGAAGATGGTAGGAGAAATGACAATCTGAAGATACATGGCAAGTAGAGCCACCAATGGTGAGGCCTCCTCCTCCTTTGCACACACCTCCCCAAGTCAGCTACATCTACTCTACACCCCTGTCATGCTGCAGCCCAAAGATGCCTAGCTTTTATCAAGAAAGCAAGCTTTCTGTACTAAGACCTTCTCTGATCTGACTCTAAGAGCTTGTGAAAATTCCTCCAAAAGCACATCCGTGATTTTCGCAGCAAGGAAACAAAGCCAAAAGCAGTCCAATTGAAAGTTCGTGGTGATATCTTTAAACAGCACTTGGGGAGAAGTTCTGTTATGTGTGATTGAGAAGGTGTCCAAAATGGCAATCAGGCATCAAACCTAAATGATAGATGACTGACATTACATTTTATCCACTCTGCATCTTTTTCTTGCATCCATCAGGTGGCCATGCTATCACCCTTCATAAGATGACCGTCAGCATAGGTCACACTGTGTTGTCATAAGTGGGACCACTGTAATTTTTATCTTACTGCTGAAACCAGTGCCGCTGCACAATGTAGATTTTGGCCCTCCAGTCCAACTGGACTTGTGCTATGACAAAGAAAGAAGCTAACAATGCAATGGAATACTGTCACTTGACTCAAAGTGTCACAACTTATAGCTTTATCAACACAGAAGTCGTACTAATCAGTGAAGTCAATTTCCAGTGAATGCCTGTACATTCAAACCAGACTCCAGAAGCTCGAATGCAACATTTTGGGTTATATTTTCCTGCAATGTTGAAGGAGTGCTGCACTCTCCAAGGTGCAACCTTCAAGATTTACCATTCAATCCAGAAACCATCTGCTTCCTGCAATGAGTGAAAAGGATCCCACAACTTATTCAAAGAGGAGAAAGGAAGTTCACGTACGCTGTCCAATATTTACCCCTCAACTAACATAGCTAAAGCAATGATCTAGCAAGAGTTCATGGAATGTTATACAACCTTAGTGAGTATAAATTGATTGTACAATTTGTTATATTATAGCAGTGATTACCGAGGAACAAAGGAATAGGAGAGGACTACTTAGCTCCTTGTTGCTGCCATTCACTTACATTGTGGTTGGTCTACAAATTAACTGCATTCATCTATTTTGGTTCCATAATCCTTAACATCTTTGCTGAACAGAAGTCGTAACAGATACAAATTTGAAATTTGGAGACTTAAAAAGTATTTACATGTCTGTAAAGTACTTCGCAAAGTTCTGAGTCATGAATAAAGTTATATTGTGCAATCTTTATTTTGTGCACATTCCAGGAACACCTATAACATTATTAAGTCAGTATAAAATAATAATTGAGGTGTATATGTTATTTTATCATCAATTTTCATGAACTTGTGGATTTAACCATTATCCTCCATTTGGTTATTCATTAGGGTTTGAGTGGCACCACAGGTCCCCCTGGTGAAAATGGAAAACCTGGTGAGCCGGTAAGGTGTATAATTTCATTAATGCCTATATCAATCTTCACAGTTTTGATCAGGGTAGCCCTTGGCAATACATTATTAGATATATTGAAGTGAAATAATTTGTTGAACATAATTATTTACCCAAGAAGCAACTGGAAAATTACACAAAGATTTGTGACAAAAACAACTCCGGCTAATTCTGCAATGCCCAGACTCTAAAACAATGGAAATCATAGGTTTAGTTTTCACACTGCATTGCACAAATTTACTGGATATTTTGTGACACAGTTGCTAATGTCACACCCACGAAAAATGTAGATATGCTTATTGGATACACACCATAGTGAGGGGGTTTGTAGATGCTGGTGGTGTACCTGTTTTGAGCACTCATCTGCATCGGTATCACAGTTCTTGATTGAGTCCACACAAAAGCATCATATATTTACTAAAACTCTATGTATGATTAAACAGAAATTGCTGAAAAATCTCAGCATATCTGGCAGCCTCTGTGCTGAGTTAAGTTGCAGTTAATTCAGATTTGTATTAAAGGCAGCATAGGTTGAATAGTTATCATCAATACTTCACACCCGCAAGTAATTAGCTGGTAGTAAGGTTATTACTGCAGCAAGGAAAATGATGAAGAGGATAGACACTAGTTTTCTTAAGATAGAGGTTGTTGTCTCTTGGTCGATGAGGTTTTTTATGTTTTGCTGAGATTTGTCTTTTGATTGAAGTTTAATGTAGAAGAGAGATATTAAGTTATCCCAGGGCAGTGTTTTGAGCAATAAGCTAACACTGCATTTTTGAGCAAAATGTTTGTTTATGCATATTTTCTGGTTAGATTGCCTAAGGTGCAGAAATGGCTTTTAGCAGAGTGATGTCCTCTTCCTGTTGGAAGTGGGCAATCAGGGAGCATTTTAGTGTTCGTGTAAACTATGTCAGCAGGAAGCGTGATTAGTTGGGAATGCTGTCTAATTTCATGGATCGATTAGAGCAACAGTTAGAAGCAATAAGGAATTCCCTGCCTGCCAATGTAGTGAATGCAGCCCCATTAGGAGCATTTAAACAGTCCTTGGATAAACAAATGGATGATGTGTAGAGGGATGGGCTTAGATTGGTTCACAGGCCGGCACAACATCGGGGGCCGAAGGGCCTCTCCTGTGCTGTATTGTTCTATGTTCTGTGTACAATAGCCAGGGATGTGATGGATGGCAATTTCACGAAGGTGGGGCCACCACAGATACAGTCAGGTTGATGGATTAACTCTGGGAAATGTAGGAGAGGCAGGCAAGTAGTGCAGGATTCTTCTGTGGCCATCCCCATATCATGTATGCTGCTTTGGAAAATGTCAGGGATGATGGTCTCTCAGGGACAGCCATATTTCTGGTACCCTGTAAAGAGGGGTATATCAGTTTCTAAGTGATCGATTGTGACAGGTGACTGTGGTCGGGGGCGCAGATGTACCTTTCTGCAGCCAACGTTAAGACATCAGAATGGTGTGTTGCCTTCCTGGTACTAGGATCATGAATTTATTGGAGAGGGTGCAGTATATCCTGAAAGGACAGAATCACCAGCAGGAGGTCATTGTACATGTTGGAACCAACAGCATAGGTAGAGAAAGGGATGAAGTCCTTCAGAGAAAATGCAGAAAATTAGGCAGGAAGTTTAAAAGTAGGTTCTCTAATGTGGTAATAACTGGATTTCTCCCAGTGCCATGTGCTAGTGAGAGTCGGAATAGGACGATTGAGCAGATGAATGTGTGGCTAAGGAGCTGGCGTACATGCACCAACAGGTTCAAGAACAACTTCTTCGCTGCCTTTGTTAGACTGATGAATGGACTCTAACTTCAATCAATGCTGATCTTGTGAATGTTGATCCTGCATGGTGCCTTTGTCTACGCTTTTATTTCACTCTATGACCTATATGTCCTTGCTTACTGTGATCTGCCTACACTGCTCACAAACAAAGCTTTTCACTGTACTTAGGTACACGTGACAATAAATCAAAATCAAATCAAATCAAGTAAGAGGCAAGGATTTATACTTTTGGAGATAGTAAGAACTGTTGATACTGGAGTCAGCGATAACACAGCGTGAAGCTGGAGGAACATAGCAGGCCAGGCAGCATCAGAGGAGCAGGAAAGCTGACATTTTGTGTTGGGACCCTTCAGAAAAAGAAATTGAAGAAGGGTCCCAACCCAAAACATGAGCTTTCCTGCTCCATTTTATGCTTTTGGATCTTTGGGATCTTTTCTGGGCTAGAAGTGACCTGTATAAGAAGGATGGGTTGTACCTGAATTGGAAAGGTACAAATATCCTGGCGGGGAAGTTTGATGGTGCTACTCAGGAGGCTTTAAACTAGTAAGGATGGGTGTTGGGATCAAAAGAGATAGTGAGAAAAGAAATAAGTCTGAGGCTGTTACAGTAGATAAGAGGAGTAAGTTAAAGAGTCAAGGTAAGCAAGAGCAAGAGAGAACAAAGTATGATTGATAAATTAAACTGCATTTATTTCAATTCAAAAGGCCTGACAGGTAAGGCAGATGAACTAGGAGCATAGTTGAGAATGTGGGACTGGAATACAATAGTTACGACAGAAATGTTGTTCAGGGAGGCAGGATTGGCAGCTTAATGGTCCAGGGCATAGAAACTATAGGAAGGGGTTGGAGCGGCATTGCACTTAGGAAGGATATCCCTAGGAGAACATCCAGAGAAGTTATGTGGGTTGAATTGGGAAGTAAGAAAGGGATGATCACCTGACTGGGATTGTACTGTAGGCCCCCAATAGTCAGTACGAAATTGAGAAGCAAAAATGTAAGGCATTCTCAGATTTCTGTAAGAATAATAGAGTTGTAACGGTAGGGATTTTAACTCTCCAAACGTACACTCAGACTACTGTGTTGCCAAGGGCTTGGATGGAGAGGAATTTAAGTGTGTGCAAGAAAATTTGCTTATTCAGTACATGGATGTACCTACTAGGGAAGGGGCAAAATGTGATCTTCTCTTCGGAAGTAAGGCAGGGCAAGTGACTGAGGCGTCAGTGGGGGAGAACTTTGGGGGACGTGATCATAATTCTATTAGTTTTAAGACAGTTACCGAAAAGAGTAGACCTGATCTAAAAGTTAAACTTCAAAATTTGATGAAGGCCAAATTTGACAGGAACTTTCAAAAGTTGATTCAGAGGGACTGTTTGCAGGCAAAGAGATGTTTGAAAAGTGGGAGGACTTCAAAAATAAGATAACAAGAGACCAGAGACAGTATGTTCCTGTTAGTGCAAGGCCAAGGCTGAGAGGTGTAGGGAATGCTGGATGACCAGAGCAAGTATGGCTCTGGTCAAGAAAAAGAAGAAGGTATACATCAGGTACGGACAGCTGGGGTCAAGTAAATCCCTGGAGGAGTATACCTAAGAGAGAAATCAGGAGGTGAACAAAGGGAACAAGAGGTAGCTTTGGCAAATAGGGTTAAGGAGAATTCAAGAGATTCTATAAATACATGAAGCGCAAAACAGTAACTAGGGAGAGAATATGGCCCCTTAAAGATCAATGAGACCATCCGTGTATGGAACCACAGGAAGTGGATGAGAATGAATATTTTGCATCAATATTTACTGTAGAGAAGCTAGGGAACTTGGAGAAATAAACAATGATGTTTGAAATGTGTCCACATTGCAGCGACCAATGGCTCAGTGATCTCTCTGGAGCCAGACGAACCAATATACAATCATTGGTGACAAGTTCAAAGCCATTTATTCTGTTCAGCCAGTAAGAAATCAGATAGTCTAAATAAAAGAGAAATGCTGTCCAGTGGAAACAGAGAATAAAAATCTCACCATAAAAGATTGCAATGTGAACATTGAGTTATGTCAATGGCTTGGAACAGCTTGATAACTAGAAGAGATAACAAATTACACACACTGATAGATGAATTAATATTGGGATTCCATTTCCTTAACATTAAATAACCAAGCCTTTCTAATGTATATCAGTTAACCAAATTCAGTAACAGATTATTTGTTTACATACAATTAAATATTAGATTGTCACTTCAGAATTTTAATTGAATGTCCCAAAATTTTGAGAATAGAAGTTTATTATCCTAGATCTGTTACCGTGGGAGCATCATAAATTAGATAATGAAAATGAAATTTCTGTAAACCATCTGATCAGTCCCAAAAATTGTAAATCTCTTCAAATGTATTTCTCATCAATACCTTGTACTGTCTGCTTTTATTGACCAGTTTGTTTCACATTGTCACGACAAATGTGCAGTTAAATCTAGGTTGTACCTTTACAGCTTGTGGCAATTTCAAATCTTTTGGCAGAATTCAATTTATCTACTTATTCAGAATCTTGAATGCTTGATTAATGTTTCTTTTGAGTATAACGAACCACTGGGGCTACAAAAGATCACATCCACTGATGCTGATTAGAAAGCTGGGTCGTGATGGCGCAGTGAACTGACAGTTGTGTGAGACTTAGGTAGACTGTCTGGGGAAATCTCCTGAGTTTGAGACACCAACGCGAGTGAATTATTCCCTCTATGTGTGAAAGGCGAGATAATCATTGTTACTTGGTAATGTGTAGGAACTGTTTCCATTGAACTCATAACCCAGCCGATTAGAGAGCAAGAGTTAAAGTTCTACAATGATATCTTGAAAGATTTGCAATATGAATGTCCATTTTAAATATTTTATTCCTTTAAACTACACTTTTCCATTAATGCTTATGAAGATTCGTTGCCAATGGAATGAAAAGTCCATCTTTTATAATAATTAGGGAGAAATGTTTATATCCACTGCTACAATAAACACAGCTGCAACATGACACTTTTCTATGTCTTTACCATCTCCTTGACTCCTCAACAGCCTCTCTTCTATAAAACTGATAGTCTAATATCCAATGTTGGAGCAGTTCTCACTTCCACGTACCTATAAAATGCCTGAGTGCGGGCTTTTCTGTGCACATCAATTTACAGCCAAACACAGAGAGCAGGCAATCCAATTCTATCGTCATGTCTAATCCCCATCATCAGTTAGGTGCCACAAACTTCTATCCAGCTCTGCCATGTTCAGGAACACTTAGGGGAGAATTGGGAGAGGAGTCAACATCAAGAGAGGAAAATGGAGGGTGTTAACCCTATTTGTGCATGCCCTGTTCTCTCCAAGTGGCCCCAAAGCATAAATCACTCTGCACTATCTCGTCTAACACTCTAAGGCAGATACAGCACAGGTTAGAAGCTGAGTAAAGATTGTTCTTCTTGTTTGCTAGCTCCCAACCTTTGCCGTTGATTTACAAGGTGAATGATTTGCTCTGTCTGGCATCAGTGTCCTTTGCAGAGTGGACCAGTAGAGTTTGGGGCTACTATAGTGCAAGCATATGGAGGTTAATGGGGTTGAATCTCACAGCAGCAATGTTTTATTCTTTCAGCTCTGTCACTTATTGATAGAACATATATAATATATTTTCATTCTTGGAATTTGAATTTCTAAAAATTAGAAGTAAATGGATTTTGGGTAGTCCTGTGAAGGTGTTTATTTTTAACGGAAAAGTATTTTTGAAACAGAGGCTCAATGTCATTAGGACTGTGATCTAAATACATAACTTCTAAGAGGCCATGTGACTTCAGTCAACTGTCTAACGGGCATTTGTGGTGTTCATGGATGAAATGCTTATACTGCTGAGTTTATGGCAGACAGACTAAATAGATAAAGCAATTAGTATTATTTAGAGTTCAGAGTAGAAGAATCAAGTCACTTTGGGGAAGTAGTCATCTCAGTGGAAGCGGCTTCTACTCTGTCGAACTTCCAAGCCTAGATACCTTGTAAAAAAAAGTCTTCAAGTTGTTAGAACAGAAAAAATTTAAGCTTTTGGAATTATGAAAGCTTCATGCTGGCAGACTCAAATGAATCTTAAAATGGTGATGCATTTTGGAAGATCCAATTCAAGACTGAACAGAATGGTAAATGGAAAATCCCTGGGGAAAATTGTTGCACAGAGAGATCTGGGTGCTCAGGCCCATTATAACTTGAAGGTGGCAATTCAGGCTGATAGAGTGGTCAAGAAGGCTTATGGCATGCTTTCATTCATCAAACGGGCTATTGAGTACAAGAGTTGGCAGGTCATGTTACAGTTGTATAAGACTTTGGTTCGGCCACATTTAGAGTATGGCGTACAGTTCTGGTCACCACATTACCAAAAGGATGTGGATGCTTTGGAGAGGGTGCAGAGGAGATTCACCAGGAAGTTGCCTGGCATGGAGGGTGCTAGCTATGAAGAGAGGTTAAATAGATTAGGAATATATAGATTAGAAAGATGGAGGTTGAGGGGGGTACCTGAATAAGGTCTACAAAATCATGAGAGGTATAGACAGGGTGGATAGAAGCTTTTTCCCAGAGTGGGGGACTCAATTACTAAGGGTCATGATTTCCAGGTGAGAGGGGAAAAGTTTAAGGGAGATATGCAT
The DNA here is from genome assembly GCF_030684315.1 of Stegostoma tigrinum. Lineage (NCBI taxonomy): Eukaryota > Metazoa > Chordata > Chondrichthyes > Orectolobiformes > Stegostomatidae > Stegostoma > Stegostoma tigrinum. The sequence goes on along the minus strand of NC_081360.1, from coordinate 37,592,258 downwards.
GGAAAGTTCTTTAAGCAGAGGGTGATAGGTGCCTGGAACATGTTACCAGCACAGGTGGTTGAGGTTGGCACGATAGTGTCATTTAAGATGTATCTAAACAGATGCATGAATGGGCAGGGAGCAGAGGGATACAGATCCTTAGAAAATAGGTGACAGTTTAGATAGAGGATCTGGATCGGCACAGGCTTGGAGGGCCAAAGGTCCTGTTTCTGTGCTGTAATTTTCTTTGTTCTTTGTTCTTTATGCAGTACAATGCAGTATGACAAGTAATTCAACACACAAACATAAGAGATGGCACTGGACAGGAGCATTCAGATTCCTGAAATTATCACCATACAATGAGATTATGGATGGTCTGATTCTGATATTAATTTCACTGTTCTAATTGTTTCTGTCCTCCATCCCTCCACAAATATTGCTTGTAGATCCAAAATCTGCTTATCTCATCCTTAATATATTCAATGGCCTAGCCTTTGTTCCTCTCTGAAGTAGAATGGACTCTAAGAGAAGAAATTCTTCCTCTTCTCCAAGTTACTGGGAGAACACATAATTTGAACCTTAGACCCCTCATCTAAATTCCAGAGTCAGTGGTGATCCTGTCAAACCCCTTTCAAATCTCATTTCTTTAAGAAGGCCCCCTTTAATTCTTCTAAGGTGCACTAAGTATAAGCCCAATCTGTCCAACCTTTCTTGAAAAAAAACCTTGGTGTATAAAGCTATTGGTTTCTTAAGGGGCTCACCCATTCTGCAAATGTTGCAATGTTTGTGGTGAAGCAGAGGGGTTCTCCTCTTGCTTTCAGAGGAAGAGTATGCATCTATACTAGTTCGCTAAGGTCTTAGTAATTAAACCTGATCAAAAATCGTTGACTTATTGTTATCATGTAATAAGCTGTTTTTTTTATATATAAGAACAATGTTTTCTTTTCTGTAGATAGTCAGATAAAAGTTGTTTCCTCTGAATCCATAGCCTGAGATGACCTCGATGGGTTTGTTATTGTTTTTTATGCAGGGGTCTTCATGGTGTGGCAGTGCAGGGTGGAGAGACAGTAATCATGTCTGGAGTAAGCTATTAGTATCTGGCAGGGTCTTCTGGATGACAAGACATTAAAGTGATTTATTTCTTTGGGTCTCCTTTCATTCTAACCCAAGAGGACTTACAGAAACCCCATTTACATCAATGAACAAAACATTTGCTGAAGTTCTGGAGCAATAGAAGCCCAAACAAATTTTCACCCATATCTTGTGGAATATAAGGGATTCAAGAATAAAATGCAGCACCTGCTGGGTATGCCTTGCCAATGGAAACTCGGGGTAAATGTCTGAGAACCAGTGAAACAGGAACCAACAACTAATTGGCCCACTCCTCTCCTCTGTAACTTCATGTCCAGCTTTTGTGTTCACCATCTAAACCATTCAGACTTGTTTTTATTTTGATAGGAGTATCTCATCTCAATAATTTGCTTTTTGCTAGGGACCTCGTGGTGAAAATGGTTTTCCAGGAGCACCAGGTTCTAAAGTAAGTTTCATGCCAGGCTCATTTTGCAAATTAACGCAGGCTTTTTTTTCAGAAGAGTTTAGCATTAATTAATGTTCCATCTTTAAAACCTAGGGTGAGACTGGTCCTTCAGGTGACCGTGGACCCCCGGGTTCTTCCGGGCCTACAGGGCCACGTGGGCTTCCTGGTGACAGTGGATTAGAAGGAGCGAAAGTAAACAACTTTGTTGAATTTTTCCAAAAGGAATTGTGCAAATACTCACACAAACAGAGCCAATACTTAAGTTTTGTTGTTGCTTCCTCTTTCAATGTCAGGGTCCTCCTGGGCCTGCAGGTCCACCAGGCCCAATTGGCCCTTCAGGATTACAAGGTATGCCAGGTGAAAGTGGTCATCCAGGTGGCATCGGACCTAAGGGTGAAAAAGTAAGTATCATTATTTTTTGTTCCATTTTTCTTTTACCCTGTATTGAGCACAATGATTTTGTTTCTAATATAAAATATTTTGAATTGGTGTTCAGCTTTTCATCTAATTAAGTCTGTATTTTCTGTGACAGGGGGAGGCTGGTCCAATGGGTCCTGATGGTGCACCGGGTAAAGGTGGTGCCCCAGTAAGTGCACAGTATCATGTTTATGTCTTGTAAGTGATTTAGTTTTGGATACATAATCTGTGCTTACGTTTTTACTACTTCCATTCTCACACAGGGGCAGCAAGGAATTATGGGTCCACCAGGTCAACCAGGCCAGACAGGAGGGCGGGTAACTTTAAATTTTCTGAAACTTTTGGCTTTTGTCACCTAAGAAAGGTTGATTGCGTTTAGTGTCAAGTCTGAAGAAAATACAATACACTTTGCTATATGTATACACATTGATATTATTGAATAAATTGGTCACAACACAGAGTGAGGAAGAGATACCCTAGAAGTTATAAATTACCATATGGTGTTAGCTAGTGTGTGGTAGGTCACTGCATGCATTTGCACATTAATTGCTCATTAAATATGCAACCCAAAGTAATTAATGATATAAGTCCTCATTTAATATAGATATCTGCTAATTACTGCTAATCAAACACTTTCACACAGAAATAAACCAGATATAACTGTGAAGTCTCAACCTTTAGCTGTAAATTGTTGTGGGAGATTTTAAAAATGCCTAAATTTAAATACTGTTTGAAACTTTTTTTTCTGTTTTTCTTTCCAAACCCAATCTTTCTTATTTTTCACTTATTTCCCTCACTGCACATTCTTTCCCTTTAATTTCCCACCCTTATCTTCAATCATTCTGTTATTTATCTCTTGATTCTTAAATCTCATACTCTGTTTGTTCTAATGGTCAGTACAGTGCCTGATGTCCTTTTGTAGGCATTGTCCCATTATCAATTTGCATTTAGACCAATCTTGTTTCTATTTAGCAAAAATGAGCAATAAACTGAATTAAAAGGGCTTGTTGCGAAAAGCCAGCCCCCTGAAAAATCTGTACTAACATGTCTGAAATGTTCTGATCAAATAAAAAGGAATCCAACAGGAGGTTAAATTAAATCTTAGCAACAGTATAATCTATGCAAGAAGACTAGCCACCCACTGCATACCTTAACATACATTGCTTCAATGAAAAGGACAATGGGATAGGGTATAGAGCAATCTGTGCTCTGTGTCATGCATTAATAAATTGCATTTTTGTAAATTGTTAAATTGATGTCTCCATTGGTCTTCACTACAGAGACCTATCCATTATTCTGATAGTTAGAAAGGAATGCTTGAATCAAAGCATTTTAATGTATCTAACACTGATTACTATTTTAATGGTAAATGAACATTGCCACTAATCAGTTGGCTGCACTTGCTGACACCCAGGAACATGTGTACTAGCAACAAAATCTCTCAAAGATTTATTTAAACAGTGATAAGTACCCAACAAATACTTGAAAATTAAGAAAAAGCTTGTTAATTTGTAATTTCCTTTAATAATTCATTGATTTTCTGGCATTAGGGTGAGTCTGGCCCAGCTGGTCCTCCTGGTCCTACTGGTTCTCGTGGTCTTCCTGTAAGTAAATGTAATCTAAGATTTAACTGAATATGTGTTTTTGCAATTAAAAGTCAGGCAAAGTAGTTTATAAACGCAGAAATACTTTATGATGGATTGTAATCTAGTCTCACTTTTTAAAAGCAGCCCGATAAAATAGCCATCTCATCATAATCCATCCAGTTTGAGATTATCATTTTGAATTACTTTCAGGAAAATATCTTGGTACAACAGCGATTGGGAATGTTCCTTTCTTGAGAAAGAAAAGTGGTTTGAATCCACAAAGGAAGTCAGGTGATGCTCCAAAGGCCATCTTTTGCCACCTTTAGTAATCAGTTTAAAAATGTAAATATGTAATGAAAGATTAAGAAGTGCCGCCTTTTGTGATCCATTTTAAACTTCAAATAAAATCACCTTGTGTAACACAGAAAGAAAAATCAAGTAGGAAGGATGGCGGAACCAAATACAACTTGTCCGATCATCTGCCCATTTAATTGAAAATGCATTTAACTCAACTAGGCTTCAGTATAAAATAGATTCTGGTCTGGTTCTCCTCTTGGAGCTGCAGGTAACAGATGAAAATCTACTCCCTCCTTTCTTAATCAAGGGCTTTTGTTTTGGTCAGACACATTTTTTTGGTCAGACACATTAGAGCAGGTTGGCGAATCTCACTGCCAGACAATAATAGTGCATACTGTTCTTATGCAGCTGGAGCTAGGATCTTATTTCCTCTTCACAACCTTTTAAATTATGTAAATGTAGATCTCCTTGCATAGCAGAGTCCAACACAACAAATGAGGCAGAATAATTATGGACACACCTGAAATGGCTGTCAGGGATAAAGGAGTTAGGATTATGTCATTGCTGCCCATGGTTACTGATCTCCTCATCTTGCCAGTGATTCCTGATAAATCTCAGTATACAGGAGGAAGAATGGTATAATGAAATGGTGAAGATCTGTCATTTAATAAACACCTTGCCCTGAGAGCTCTGTAGACACTCGGTCCCAGCAGGGCTTCAACTGGAGACACCCAGAAAGATTCACAAAGACAAATAAAGCTGAAGATTGGGAATGCTACGTGCTGTGGCCAGGCCTGTGTAATTATTTGTACGTTATTAAAGTACATGTTTTGAAATAAAATGCACATTTAACAGATAAAGATGTGCAGACTTCAGATTTATAAAGAACAATTTAAACAAAATTACAATAATGTCATCGAGTATTGATACAAATTGTACATCATATATGTTGAATATGGAGAAAATTATTTTTTCTTCATTTCAATTACATGCTCAATTGTTTCTTGCAGGGTGAACGAGGAGAACCTGGTTCCAAAGGTCCTAATGGATTTCCTGGGCTTCCAGTAAGTTGAGCCTTATCATCGTGTCTATGAAGTATTGTAAATAAGGTTCCTATCTTTGAAATATCAAGAATGATTATAATTTACTGTAAGGCAGAAGATAACTTTCTGACTATTTCAGGATAAATGGAAAATGGACCTCAATACAAATGAAAATATTGTGGTATATTTTGTTAGGAAGGCCAAGGAGCGTATGTTATTTATTATTTATTAATTTGTGGGATGTGGTTGTCGCCAGCTGGCCATCATTTATAGGCCGACCCGCCTTGTCCGTGAGAAGGTGGTGGTGAGCTGCAGTCTGTGTGCTGTAAGGTGCCCACAGTCCTGTTAGGGAGGGGATTCCAGCATTTTGACCCAGCGACGGTGAAGGAGTGGCGATATATTTCCAAGTCAGGATGGTGCGTGGCTTAGATGGGAACTTGAAGTTGGTGATGTTCCCATACATTAGCTGCCCCTGTCCTTCTAGATGGAAGTGATTGTGTGTTTGTCTGAGGATGTTGAGTGAATTTCTGCAGTGCATCTTGTAGATAGTACACACTGCTGCTACTGAGTGTCAGTCATGGAGGGAGTAGATGTTTGTGAATGTAGTGCCAATCAAGTGGGCTGCTTTGTCCTGGATGGTGTCAAGCTTCTCGAATGTTGTTGGTTCTGCACTCATCCAGGCAAGTGGGGAGTATTCCATCACATTGCTGGCTTGTGCCTATGTAGATGGTGCACAGGCTTTGGTGAATCAGAAGGTGAATTATTTACCACAGTATTCCTAGCCGAGAACTGTTCTTGTAGCCATTGTGTTTAAGTGGTGAGTCTAGTTGAGCTTCTGGTTAATGATAACTCCCAGGATAGATGATAGACGATCATCGATGAAGCAGCTTAAGATGGTTGGGTGTAGGACACTACCCTGAGGAACTCCTGCAGAGATGTCCTGGAGCTGAGATGACTGATCTCCAACAACCACAACCATCTTCCTATGTGCCAGATTAGGCTCTAATCACCAGAGAGTTTGGCCTCTGATACCCATTAATTCCAGTTTTGCCAGGGCTTTTAATGCCACATCCAGTTGAATGCTGTTGAATGATGTCAAGGGCTTTCACTCTCATCTCACCTCTGGATTTCAGCTCTTTTGTCCATGCTTGAAACAAGACTGTAATGAAGTCAGGAGCAGAGTGACTCTGGCAGAACCCAAACTGATGAAGGGTCTAGGCCCGAAACGTCAGCTTTTGTGCTCCTGAGATGCTGCTGGGCCTGCTGTGTTCATCCAGCCTCACATTTTATTATCTTGGATCTCCAGCATCTGCAGTTCCCATTATCTCTCATCACTGAGCAAGTTGTTGCTGAGCAGGTGCTGCTCGATAGCACTGTTGATGACACCTTCCGTCACTTTACTGATGATCGAGAGGAGACTGATGGGGCGGGAATTGGCTGGGTTGCATTTATCCTGCTTTTTGTGTACAGGATATAATTGGGCAATTTTCCACATTGTCAGGTAGATGCCAGTGTTGTAACTGCACTGGAACAGTTTGACTAAGGGACCAGCAAGTTCTGGTGCACAAGTCTTCAGTATTACTGCTGGAATATTGTCAGGGCCCACAGCCTTTGCAGTATCCAGTGACTCCAACCATTTCTTGATATCACCTAGAGTGAGTCAAATTGGCTGAAGACTGGTGTCTGTAATGCTGGGAGCTCTGGAGGAGGATTTGACACTTCTGGCTGAAGATTGCTACAAATATGTCAGCCTTGACTTTTGCACTGATCTGTTGGCCTCTTCCATCATTGCAGATAGGGATATTTATGGAGCCTCCTCCTCCAGTTAGTTGTTCAATTGTCCACTACGATTCTATTGGTTGGGGGATTGCCTAGCTTATGCATGTAGAAGTTTGACATGCAGAGAGTCCTGTTTGATAGCTTCACTTGGTAGGCACCTCATCTTCAGGTATGTCTGGTGCTCCTCCTAGCATGCCATCCTGTATTCTTCATTGAACCAAGGTTGATCCCCTGGCTTGATGGTAATGGTTGTGTAGGGGATAGGTTGAGCCGTGAGGTTACAGATTGTGCTGGAGTGCAATTCTGCTGCTGTTGATGGACCACAGTGCCTCACAGATGTCCAGTCTTGATTGCCAGGTCTGTGCGATGTCTGCCCCATTTAGCACGCTGATAGTGCCACACAGCATGGTGGAGGTTATTCTCAATGTGACGGTGGAACTTGGTCTCCATAAGGGCTGTGCCGTTGTCAGTCTTACCGATACTGTCATGGGCAGATGCAACTGCAGCTGGCAGATCAGTAAGGAAGAGATCAAGTATGCTTTTCCTTCTTGTTGGTTCCCTCACCACCTGCCACAGACCCAGTCTAACACCTATGTCCTTTAGGACCCAACCAGATTGATTAGTAGTACTGCTGCTGAGCCACTCTTGGTAGTGGACATTGAAATCTCTTACCTAGAGTACATTTTGCGCCCTTACAATCCTCAGTGCTTCCTCAAAGTGTTGTTCAATATGAAGGAGTACTGATTGATCAGTAGGATTAATTAGCAGGAGGTTTCTTTGCCCATATTTAACATGAAGCCGTGAGACTTCATGGGTTTGGAATCGATGTTGAGGACTCCCAGGACTGTATACCACTGTACTGCCACCTCTGCTGGGTTTGTCCTGCCAGTGGGACAGGGCATATCCAGAGATGGTGATGGTGGCGTCTGGGAAAGGTCGAAGACCAAAATATCAGTTTTCCTGCTCCTCTGATGCTGCTTGGCCTGCTGTGTTCATCCAGCTCTACACCTTGTTATCCCACGTTAAGGTCCAACAGGTCTATTTGAAATCACAAATTTTCAGAGCGCTGCTTCTTCATCGGGTAAAATGACATCACCTTCGGAAGGGGCAGTGTTACAGAAGATTGTGATTGCAGATAAAACTGTTGGACTCTAACCTGGTGCCATGTAACTTCTGACCTTGTCCACCCCAGTCCAGCACCAACACCTCCATATTATGAAAGAATTAGATAGTATCTCCATAAAAATGTTTTTCTTACTTGAGTGAAAAAATAGTCACTAATAAATTTGACAGGAAATTTGACAATTTGACAATTTGAATAATGCAGGTGAGATCTGATTTTGATAAAGCCTCAGGCTGGCCTTTCTGGAATTGTCCGAATGTTGTTATTGATATTGATATTTTACAAAGAGCCTGGTGCAAGTTCAATTTGCTGCCTCAGAATTCAAAGTTGAAGACTGTGTTCATTTTAGTTCTAATGCATGACTAATCTGTATTTTCACTAATTAGGGCCCTGATGGTCAGCCCGGTCCTCAAGGCTCAGATGGAAGCCCTGGCCCAAAAGGTAGCTCTGGCCCACCAGGTCCTACAGGTATAATTGGATTACCTGGTCGACTGGTAAGCAAATTTCCCAATGATAAACATACTGCAGGATGCACTAAAGCCTGGGGAAAGACTAATGTCTAAAGCTTTTGTGCCAAAGTAGTGTGAGGGTCCATTCAATTGTCAGACCCTTTCGTTGCCTCAGAATGAATATAAATAGTTACCTGCATGAAAAAATGCTTTTGATTTCGCAACTGCAGAGAAACTCTGAGAAATGTCAAAATTCTAATGTATTATTTGTTTCTCTTTCTGCAAAGAATGTTTTCGATTGAGAATTCTGCATGTACATTTAATTGATTTTTATGAAAAATAAGAAAAAATTTTGTTCTGCCAAAATGTAATGAAAGTGTTACATTTCACAATACCCTTGCAGCCTTAGTGGGAATGTAAATAGTTTCCTTTCATGTTTAGAAAATGCTGTTTTTGTTGCAACTGGATTGTGGCTCTAATGAGGAATGTCAAAATTTCACAATATTTTCTGCAAAGTTTGTAAAGAACTCTTTTGTACCTGTGCTATATGCTTATAGATAATGTATGAATCAATTATAGTTTTAATTTAGACAGACATTTATAATTGTGATTGTGTATGATCAATTGTGTTTTGATTTCTCATAAAATTGACTTAAATAAGTTGAATCGATGCAGTTTTTCTGTTATTATAGGGCCTTCCTGGTAGCAAAGGAGAAAAAGGTGAACGTGGCTTGGCAGGGCCTCCTGTGAGTATTGGAATTACCACTTAACAACAACTCAGCTGATATTCATATTTACTACCACCTTACTGATTTGCGTTTTGAAATAACGATCAGCCACCCATTTATATAGTTAGTTAATCTACAAGAATACAGTGCCCATTTCACAGCTTTGCTTCTCAGCACTGCGTATGCAAAATGTTTCATCTCAATTTAAGATCCTGCTCAACCTTCTTGAAAATCTAATCAGTTTTAACAGTACCCAAACCCCCCCTCTACCCCAGATCTGCAGGAAGAATTAGACTGGACCACACATTAGGATTTATCATGTTAGATTTGTGTTTTTCAAAGCGTGCATCTCCTGAAAATTGTTGTTGAGTCTAGATTGAGTTCAAATATAAATATTGAGACTGATTTTTTGTATGACTGAATTAAAGTATATAGGACTAAGGTGGACAATAGTAATGAAGGTACAGATCCACTGTGATCTCATTGAATGGGTGGAGAATGCTCATGGGGCCCAACAACCAACTCATGCTCTGAGTGTGATCAACATTTTGGCAGTAGGTAACAGTGACTCAGCAGGAGCTTGCTGGGCCCATAACCCAAAGCCATCTTTTATTGAAATTCTCATTAAGACTGTTTGATCAAGTGAGCATCATAGTGCTTAGTTTGCCATGGCTCAAAGGAACTTTTCTCATGCAAAGATTATCATTAGTTATGAATCTGGGATGCAATGCAGCCTCCTAGTTGATTCACATTGTACAAGAGGCAGATGGCACTGCCAGGACTTAGAGCCGTCCATGCGACTGGAACTCTTTTTAAAGCTCAGGAGCATACCAGTTCAGATGTTGTGACCCAGGAACTGGTCCTTATATGTTGTTGTTCAACAATTATAATTGAGGACATGGCCCAATTCCTCTTAGTCTTTACTGACTTTGATCAATTTGCTCCTTAACCTTCTAAATTCCAAAGAAAACAGGCCTAATTTGTACAATCTCTCCTCATAACTGAAGTTCCCTGTATCCACGATAATTCACCTTGATTTTCATTGTGCTGACCACCAGTATTGACCCTGGGGCGGTCAGCCCCAGTTGAGTACTGACCAGAACCTTCACTGATCTCTGTGCAGCTCCCTGACTGACGATCCATGAAACTTCAGACTGGTTGCAAAGCACCAATGGAACTGACTGAGGCCACTGCCCAGACTGCAGCGGTACAGATGCCTGACACCTGACCACCCCAAATGGATACAAAAACGGAAAAATTGCTGGAAACGCTCAGCAGGTCTGGCAGCTTCTCTGAAGAGAAATTAGAGTTAATGTTTCGAGTCCGATGACCATTCCTCAGAATTGATGGTAGATAGAAAAATGCAGAAGATAAGGTGGAGGGAGGGATAAGGAGTAAACGATAGGTGGGGATAGAGCCCAAAGAGAGAGAAGAACAGTTAGACAGATAAAGGAGAAGATAGCGATCTGGCTAGGAGGGTGAATGGAGGCTGTTAATGGTTGACAATGGGTTGTGTGTAATAGCAGACTTTGTGATGACAAGGCCTGCTGTGTAGAGTTGAGGGCTAGAACACAGGAGAGTTCAAGCCTTAAAGTTATTGAACTTTATATTGAATTCAGAAGGCTGACGGGTCCCCGAGCAGAAAATGAGTCGTTGTTCTTCCAGTTTACGCTGAGCTTCACTAGAGCATTGCAGTAAGCCTGAGACAGAAATGATGGCGAGGGAGCAGGGTGGTATGTTAAAGGAGCAGGCAGCTCGAAGCTTAGGGTCATTTTTGCAGATAGAATGTAGATGTTCTGTGAAGCAGTCACCCAGTCTACGCTTCATTTCCCCAATGTAGAGGAGACCGCATTGTGAGCAGCAAATGCAGCAGGCTTGATGCTATATCCACCCCGCTTTGTCTGCCTTCCGCAGGGACCGTTCCTTCCTGGACAACCTGGTCCATTCTTTCTTAACTCCGAACAACCCCACAGCCCCACGGCACCTTGCCCTGCAACCACCACAGGAGTAACACCTGTCCATTTACTACTTCCCCCTTCAGTATGCAAAGACCCCAACATACCTTCCAGGTGAAACAGCACTTTACCTGCAGTACGTACGATCTAGTCTATTGCATTCGCTGATCACAGTGTGTTCTCCCCTACCGAGGGAAAACAAAGTGGAGACTGGGTGACCGCTTCGCAGAACATCTACATTCCACTTGCAAAATTGACCCTGAGCTTCCAGTTGCCTGCACTTCAATACATCATCCTAATGGCTGGCCAACCTCTCTGTGTCAGCTTTGTTGATGTGCTCCAGCGAAGCACAACATTAGCTGGAAGAGCAGCATCTGATTTTCTTCTTCGGGGCCCTTCAGACTTCTGGACTTAATATCAAGTTCAATAGCTTTAGGGCTTGAACTCTCCTGTGTCCTAGCCCCCTGCCCAACAGACCGGGTCTTGTTATCACATAGTCTGCTATTACACACAACCCATTGTTAGCCACTAACCGTCTACATTAACAGACCCTTCTTCAGAAATGGGGGACGGTAAGGGAATTCTGAAATAAATAGGGAGGGGGAGGCAAATAAAAGATGGATAAAGGAGTATATAGGTGAAGAGGAGATAGACAGGCCAAAGAGGCGGAGTTGGAGCCAGTGAAGGTGAATGTTGGTGGGGAGTTAGGGAGGGGATAGGTCGGTCCAGGGAGGATAGACAGTTAAAGGGGGCAGGATGAGATTGGTCGATAGAAGATGGGGTTGGGGCTTGAGATGGGAGGAATGGTTAGGAAGGCAGGGACCAGCTGGCCTGGCTTTGGGATGCGGTTTGGGGAGGAGAGATTTTGAAGCTTGTGGAGCCCACATTGATACCCTTGAGCTGCAGGGTTCCCAAGTGAAATATGAGATGCTGTTCCTGCAGCTTTTGGGTGTTGTCATTGTGGCAACGCAGGAGGCCCAGGATGGGCATGTCATCCAAGGAGTGGGTGGGGGAGTTGAAATGGTTCTGGGAGGTTTGTTGCAAACTGAGCATAGGTGTTACACAAAGCAGTGCCCAAGCCTCCTCTTGGTTTCCCCAATGTAGAGGAGGCTGCAACGGGAACAGTGGATGCAGTATGCCACATTAGCAGATGTGCAGGTGAACATCTGTTTGATGTGGAAGGTCTTCTTAGGGCCTGGGATCGGGGTGAGGGGGGAGGTGTGGGGACTGGTGTAGCGCTTGCTTCGGTTGCAGGGAAAAGTGCCGGGTGTGGTGGGGCTGGAGGGGAGTGTGGAGCAAACATGGGAGTCACGGAGAGAGTGGTCCCTCCGGAAAGCAGATAAGGGTGGGGACGGAAAAATATCTTTGGTGGTGGGGTCAGATTGCAGATGGCGGAAGTGTCGGAGGATGATGCGTTAGATTTGGACGTTGTTGACGTGGTACTTGAGGATGAGGGGGATTCTGTTTTGGTTGTTATTGCGGGTGGGTGTGAGCGATGAGTTGCAGGAAATGCGGGAGACATGGTTGAGGGCATTTTCAACCACTATGGAGGGGAAGTTGCGGTACTTGAAAAAGGAGGACGTAAAATCTGGGATGTCTGGGAGTGGAATGCCTCATCTCGGGAGCAGATGCGGTGGAGGCGAAGGATTGGAAATAGGGGATGGAATTTTTATAGGAAGGTGGGTGGAAGGAGGCGTATTCTAGGTAGTTGTGGGAGTCGGTAGGCTTGAAATGGATATCGGTTTCCAGGTGGATGCCAGAGATGGAGACAGAGAGATCCAGGAATGAGAGAGAGGTATTAGAGATGGCCCAGGTGAACTTAAGGTTGGGGTGGGAGGTGTTAGTGAAGTGGATGAACTTTTCAAATTCCTTGTGGGAGCATGAGGTGACACCGATACAGTCATCAATGTAATGCAGGAAGAGGTGTGGGATGGGACCAGTGTAACTTTAGAACAGGGATTGTTCCATGTAACCTACAAAGAAGCAGGCATAGCTTGGGCCCATGCGGGTATCCATGGCCACCCCCTTTGTCTGTAGGAAGTGGGAGGAATTGAAAGAGAAGTTGTTGAGTGTGAGGGCGAGTTCGGCTAGGCGGATGAGGGTGTCGGTGGAGGGGGACTGGTCAGGCCTGCGGAACGGGAAGAAGCGGAGGTCCTTTAGGCCATCTGCATGTGGAATGCAAGTGTATAGGGACTGGGCATCCATGGTAAAAATGAGGTGTTAGGGACGAGGAAATCAGAAGTTTTGGAGGAGGTGGAGGGCGTGGGTCGTGCCACGGATGTAGGTAGGGAGTTCCTGGTCCAAGGGGTAGAAAATGGAGTCAAGATAGGTGGGTATAAGTTTGGTTGGGCAGGAGCAGGCGGAGACAATAGGTCGGCCTGGGCAGGCGGGTTTGTGGATTTTGGGAAGGAGATAGAAGTGGGCGGTGCGGGGTTGGGGAACAATGAGGTTGCAGGCTGAGTGGGAGGTCACCTGACGCGATGAGGTTGTGAATAGTTTGGGAGATGATGGTTTCGTGCTCAAGGGTGGGGTCATGATCAAGGGGGCGATAGGAGGAGGTGTCAGTGAGTTGGTGCCTGGCCTCGCTGATATAGTATGGCACACTGACCTCTACATCGCCGACCACTTTGCGGAACACCTCCGCTCAGTTCACAACAACCAACTGCACCTCCCAGTCGCGAACCATTTCAACTCCCCCCGCCCCCAACTCCTTGGACGACATGTCCGTCCTGGGCCTCCTGCAGTGCCACGATGATGCCATCTGAAAGCTGCAGAAACTGCATCTCATATTTCGCATGCCCAAGGGTATCAATGTGGACTTCACAAGCTTCAAAATCTCCCCTCCCCCGACAGCTTCCCAAAACCAGTACAGCTAGTCACTGCCTTCCTAACCATTCCTCCCACATCAAGCCCCACCCCCACCTCCTACCCACCAACCTCAACCCGCCCCCTTGACCTGTCCAACCTCCCTGAACTGACCTATCTCCTCCCTACCTCCCCACCTACACTCATCTTTGGCTCCATCCTCGCCTCTTTGACCTCTCTGTCTCCTCCCCACCTATCTTCTCCTCTATCCATCTTCTATCCACCTCCCCCTCTCTCCCTATTTATTTCAGAACCCCCTTCCCCTGCCCCATTTCTGAAGAAGGGTCTAGGCCCAAAACGTCAGCTTTTCTGCTCCTCTGACACTGCTTTGCCTGCTGTGTCCATCCAGCCCTACACCTTGTTATCTCATGTTCCTAGCTGCCATTGGTTGTGAGGAAGGGTTACCAGACCCAAAATGTTAACTCTGATTTCTCGTCACAGATGCTACCGGACCTGCTGAGCTTTTCCAGCAATTTCTGTCTTTGTTTCCGATTTAAAGCATCCAGTTTTTTCAGTCTTTATTTAGTATTCACCCCAAATGGACACTTGACTGTTTTCAAACCCTTAGGCTGAGAATGGACCGTGCCCTTAATTGAATGTGACAGGAGCCCCTGACAGATGGCAGCCCCTGTTTTGCTTTTCACTGAGGACTGGTTGAGAAGTGACTGTTTGGTTGAAACACATGCAGTATGTTTGCAGCATAGGGTACAGGTCCCATGCTGTAGGTGTGAGATTGATGTGGCACAGTGTCATAGAATGATCTGTCCAGCCCCTTGACTGCTGACTGCTGACAAGCATCCGGCTTTGTCTGCATTAAGTAGTAAAGCATGGCAAAAGTGCTGTAAGCCTTTAAGGCGCAGAATTCAGGGCAAAGTGGCTGAATGCAGGGCAAGAATGCTGTGAATATCACCAAAAGATATAGTAACAGAATTAGACCGTTCAACCTATCGATTCTGCTCCCCATTTGACCCTGAATGCTTTATTTATCACTGTAGTCACAGAGTATGTAAGTACTAAGAGAATAAACCAGTAGCCCAGAGGTGCAGCCTAGCCCTCTCCACAAGCTGGGTGCCTGTCCTGCAAAGTTTTCTTTAGGCAACATTGCAATTTGCTCCAAAGCACACCATTGAATTGCCAACGTGTCAACAACATCACAGAATCCCTACAGTGTGGAAGCAGGCCACTTGGCAAATCAAGTCCACACTGACCCTATCCCTGTAAGCTTGCATTTCCCATGGTTCATCTACAGACACAATGGGAAATTTAGCATGGCCAATCCACCTAAACTGCACATCTTTGGACTGTGGGAGGAAATTGGAGGAAACCCACGCAAACACAGGGACAATGCACAAATTCCACACAGACAGGTGCCCAAGGCTGGAGTTCAACCCAGGTCCTTGGCACAGTGAGGCAGCAGTGCTAGCCACTGAGCTACCTTGCCTTAGCCCAAATGAAATAGACATGTGCCATGATGAGGTGAGAAGGCTGGTGTGTGCCATATGCCAAAGTATATGGATCTGGGAGGCCTGTGGTCTTTGCCCCGGAGCATGCCCTGAGATGTTGGTGGTGGGTGCCTAAAATGGAGCCAGGTAGTGAACTCGTAGTTGACAAGTATCCACTCTGGCTTTTATGGTAGGAATTTTTGACGCCTAATTTCTATCTGTTGGGGGTGTAGAGTGAGAGACTGCATATTAATGAGGTGAGATTAAGTAATAACAAGACTGGCAATGAAAGATAGCCCCTATTAACAGACCTCTTGCATTCACTAGCAAGATTTCATCTTGACGTACAGCAATTGTTTGGAAAATGGGACATTTCAGTTTTGACATCGAGAAGACCCTCATTTGAAATCTCACCCAGTTTTCCGAAATTTCTCACCACGTCCCACATTGTAATTCATAAAAATTGCCTTGAATTAAAAGGGAATGTGCTGTTGCTTCTGAGAAATTAAGTTCCTGGAGTATTTAGTATGCACTTGAATCCTTTGGCTATCGTTTGTCCAATTTAGAACGTGTTCCAAAATTACAGTCTAAGTCTATTAAGGTGACCGCTTAAGAGTATTTTTTTCGTGTATGAGTGTCAAATAGTGATCTCATAAAATATCAGGAGAATATAGCACTATTGATTGATTGAATCAATTATAATTCATCATAATGTTCTTCAAAAGGAAGTTTGTGATCATGTAAATAAAGATGGCACAATTTAGTAGTATCTCTGTTCTTAGAAATAACCTTAACCTTTCAGATATGTTGAGATTACTAAGCTTATTTGTTGTGAAGTCAGAATAGAATTAATTATTTCCACAAAACTATCAACATTATCATTCATTTGTTGAAGATGTTCTTACTCTTGAAAGAGCCTTAAATCTAGTAGATCTGTCTGTCGTTGTTGGGTTTTTCCTTGGTTTATATTTTAGATCAAGGGCAGTGAAAGTTAGTACCACAATGGACATCATCATTTCTAGATGCTATGTGTGATGCCATTGTTAAAGTGTAATTGTTTACTAGCTCTACGTTACCTTCTAACACATTATAAAATGTCATTTTCAAATTTCATATAAAAGAAAGATGTGGTTTTTGAGAACTGGACTGTTTGTTCCTTAAGCAGCTTCGAGAACTCTCTAATTGAGATTGTCCCTTTTATAGGGTCCTTCTGGTTTTCCTGGTGGCCCAGGCCCAATTGGTGCAGTTGGACCAGCAGTAAGTAGTACTTATAGTTACACTCATGCCAGTGTGAATGCGTTCTCTTGTTCACATTCATCTATATTCTGTACAGGTCTTGAAACATTTCGTATTTTCTGACAAATGTCTATCATGATTTTTACCTTTGATTATTTGTTATTAAATACATTATTTCCCTTATCGTTCAGAGTATATCGATAGATAGTATAAAAATCACGATGTAGATATTTGGTCATGTTTGAGGATCTATAATCTTGTCTCAGTTTTTCGGAGGTAGGGTGTAGCTCAGCAGACAACATGCCAAAATGATGAAGTATTCTTGCCTCTCTATGTACAGATGAAATATCTTAAATTTGAAATGACTAATATACAATGAAATAATTATATTAATGGTGAAAACCTAAAATATAATATTACAAAATGAATAACTTCTTTTTATGAAAATTTGAGAGTCCCAGGTGATCTTCAAGAAAGTTTTATCCCCAGTAGGACTGGGCCAAATGTTTCCTTCTGAGTCAAATGAACAGAGTCAGAAAATTTTCCCTAATCACGGAGAAAGGTCTGAATGGCAGGAGTTTTGTTTCAGCAGAGGGTGGGTGATATCTACAATCACACCCACTGATGCCAGAAGCAGTGTGCAGATAGTCACAGGGCCTCCTGACCTTTCAGCTGAATTGCGGAAAAGACTGGCCTCAGTGATTTTGGATCTTGTTCAAGTTTGCAGTAAAAACAATAAAGAATTAAAACAACCCTGTGGCCATAGCTCCTACCTCCTCTGCACTCAGTAGACACTCATTCACTTCTGATGCCTGTCTGTAACCCTCCAACCTCCCCCTTTTTCTGTAAGCCCTTATACTACTAACTGTCAATCTATGCTGACTCATGGCCTCCTCTTCAAGTATCTCCACGGCCTTTATAGTCCCTGTGCCAATTTATGCCGAGCAACTTTTATCCACCCACCTCCATTTCCCTTTGAAACCTCCATGCCAACTCACCCACTATTCATCATATTTCAGGAGGCTTGATAAAATAAAGTAAACTTCTAAGTATTGCTTACCAACTTTCTATATTAAAAAGAAGCTTGCATTGATCATTTTAAAGTTCTTTCAACTCCGTCAAGCGTTTGCTGTTTTATAAAAGCCAAATGTTTCTATGTCAAGGAGAGCCTGGCCAGTTGGAATTGTCAATCAAACTATAAGTTTACAATCTCACGCTATCCCACCGTGATAATGGAGCTTTGTGGAAGTAGACAAGCAGCGCTAATCCTTTAATGATTTGCCTCAGAATTACGTCAACAACCATCTACCAAACTTGCAAGCATTTTTTGCTTTCAACTACAAGCTGTATTTTGCTCTCCGAAATTTAAAGATCATAGGATTTAAACGATTTGACAGCCTTACAATATGACAAACCTTACCTCTTTTAACACAAACTATATCTACACTTAACAATCTGACAGAGATATCTGGACTCTCCCAACTGGTACCTGACTTATTCAAAAGGAGTAGTCAGACCTCTCCAAAATGATACCTTATTTCTCCAAAGAACTGTGGAATTTTTATGGATGTTTTGGAAATTCCGGTAACAGAAATTACTTCTGCCTGAAGGAAGCCGTACTTTTGTATGTGCTGCTGCCCTAAGAACTGCAATGTGTGAAATAACTCTTACCCCAATCCTCTCACCATTCTGCAGGCAAAAATGATGGACATTAGGGAGGGGTTCCTGATTCTGGGCTTAGGCACCATTGGCTAAGGTGTGGATCTCTTCCAACTTGATGAAAACATACATCTAAATGTTTTAATGGTTCTCATTTGATCTACTGTTTAATGAATGGGAATATTCTACATAACAAAAGCCTGCTCTCATAAAGAAAGCCCTCTGTTTAATTTACGAGTTATTAGTCTCATGCTTCACGCGTGCCAGATGTTTTTTATCAGTTCATAATTATTTAACTTATTCATCAGTTGGACCTAAATAGTCAACATGTTCCAAATACATTCCAAAATTATTAATTGATTAGATGACTAAGCATCAGAAACCTTTAGGTAAAATGAATAAGTAAATTTCATTCTTCAGTCCAGAAAACCTTTATTTGAATGCTAAATAGCCAGTGTTGGAAATCGGTAACAGCTCACCTTACTTAATAAAGAGTATTGAAGCTAGCTGTACTCTTGTAATATTTTTTATTAAGAAATAAGGTAATGAATACTGAAATAAGCCTGTTCCTGTGCCAAAATCAAATATAGAACTAGGAAATGGAATACAGAGATCTTTTTGTTCATAAATATTTCAATAATTATTCCTGGTTGATTTATTAAGTTAATGTCATTTCTTCACAAATATTGAATGTTTTGTATTACATTGGTTTTCAAACAGATCATATAATTACATTCAATCAATTGATGTTGCAGTTGAATATGATTGTTATTTTCAGTTGTTTAAGACCTTTCTTTCCCATTCCTCCTTGTTAATAAGCAAAGGCACTTTCTATTTTTCTGCAGAAAAGGACTTTGCACCCCATCTCTGCTTCACTGTTTCCCTTCTGTTCTGCTGACTCCAGGACTTAGACCTCCCTTAATCATGCCCTCTGGCCACACTCTATGCCTGGTACCGCATCCTCCAACTGACTCATCTACTTCTTTACAATTCTCTTCTGTTCTCCCTGTATAAATTATAAATTTCCACCAATTCCTCCATGCTTCTATTGTGACATCAATGACAGAATAGCAGAATTGTGCTTTCTGACTGCTGGAGATTTCTGTAATCTCTCACTGGAGAACCACTGAGGAATTCCAGACAATGTAGATCATATCCTTTTAGACTTTCTGTTAACCTTTACTTTTTTTCAACAGGGCAGCGCAGGTTCTCCTGGTCCTCCAGGCCCCCCCGGTAAAAATGGCCCAGCTGGTCCAGCTGGCAAAATGGGTCCACGTGGTGAAATTGGACCTCCTGGTCACTCAGGCGTACCAGGTAGCCCTGGTGAGAAGGGTTCACCTGGTGAAACCGGTCCCCCTGTAAGTAACCTATCTGGTACCTAAAACAAATAAAAGTGCTAGTTATCAAAATTAGATTGAGATACTGGATTGGAGATAATTTCTAAAATACAACAAATAAAAGGATTCACTATGAATTAACTGACGTTTTCCCAGCCACCATCAGTTCTGAGGAAGGGTCACTGGACCCGAAACGTTAGCTCTTTTTTCTCCTCCACAGATGCTGCCAGACCTGCTGAGCTTTTCAGCAACTTTGTTTTTGTTCCTGATTTACAGCATCCGCAGTTCTTTTGCTTCTTATTCCCTATGAATTAATGCCTACTGCAGTATATTTTGTGTAAATGTAAGTTAGATTGCTCAGATTCTAGACGTAGAGTAATCAAATTTGTAGTGACCATTGTCGAACATCCCTCAGCATCATATCACTGTAGGTAGTGACAAAATTGCTTCATGAAGTGTGATACAGGGAGACAATGACTTAGTGGTATTATCGCTGGAAACCAGGTCCCCAGGTACCCATTCAATGTTCTGGGGACCTGGTTTTGAATCCTGCCTTTCCAATCCAGTAGATGGTGGAATTTGAATTCAATAAATATTTGGATTTAAAGAGTGTAATGATAACCACAAATCTATTGTTGATTGTTGGCAAAACCCACTTGGTTCACTAATGCCCTTTAGGGAGGGAAACTTACATCCTACCCAACATGTGACCCCAGACCCACAGCAATGCGGTTGACTTTTAACTGCTCCCTGGGAAAATAGGGATGAGCAATAAGTACTGGCCAGGCCAGCAATGCCCTTATTCCGAGAACAAATTTTTAAAAATACTGTAGTTCTTGTTAACTTCAGGGACAATCAGAAGCATGAGAAATTTGACTTGTTAAAGAGAATGAGATTAGCATCAAGTGAAGCATCTGAGTCTGCATGGGCTATGTGGCCTTCTTGTGGTGCAGTGTTAGTGACTCTACCCCTGAACAAGGAGGCCCCAGGTTCAAGTCCCACCTGCTCCAGTGATGTGTAATAACACCTCCAAACAGATTGATTCGTAAAATTGGTTTATTGGATATGTCTTAATAATGTTTTACCTTAACTATTACACATAGAAGTAAATTATTTTCTAACCCACATTGTCCTTAACAGGGTCTTTCTGGCACACCAGGCCCTCAGGGTTTGGCAGGAACACGAGGCTTGGTAGGTTTACCTGGTTCAATAGGGAGACCAGGCCTTCCAGGTCAAAGAGGACCATCAGTAAGTACAGCATCTTCAATGACATTTACTTAGGTTTCCTGCATGCGCCAGCATGGGCTCGAGTGGGCCCAGCATGGACTCGAGTGGGCCCATCACAGCATGTGATACTTATGCCTTCTGGACTCAGAGACGAAGCTATTTCTCCAATATAATCAAATTAATAAGCAATCTACCACATAGTTCCTTCTGGAAATAGGACATATCGATCTGAAAGTGAAAGAAAATGCTACAGTACTTGATTAAATTACATTTGTACAGAAGACTTTGTTCTTGGTTGTGAATCAAACTCTAGCCACGTAACCTCCATTGATTTCCCTTCCATGCAGCTCTAAATGTGACGTCTAGACCAACCTTAAGTTGTCTTTGTAGCAGACTAGAAATTTCAGTTTCTTTATTTTTTCCTGAGGATCCTGATCTCTACACTGTCTTTTCTTACTTCAGCAGCTTTAGACATTATAGTTACCATTACTTTTCAAGCGGTTGAAATTGAAATACATGCTCATTTTTTCAATACCTCAATTTCTATACTTTTAAATCATTCTTCACTGTAACTTTTGACTCACTTTTCTTAATTGTGACTTCCTGACTCTATCTTGACCTATGGCATTACAAAAAGGCAAAAAATAGCTGGTCCTTTTCAAGAAGAACAGATAGTTATTTGAAGCTGCTATGGACACAAGGTAGAGATGAGAGATCTGAGTTTTTTTTGGATTTCTCCTACAAAAGAGCTCACCCAGATAGAGATCATTAAACAGCTGCCTTTTGCGCTATAATTCATGTTACTGAGAATCGCTTTTTTCAGGGGATCTGACTGAAGGACTTGCGTTTCAGATTTTTAAAATATCGTTGTATGCTATTCAAGAAGGTACACTAAACCATAAGGATGTTTGCTCAAATTAGTACCAACCGTGTGTTATGCAGGGCGAACCTGGCAAACAGGGCTCCCCTGGTGGTCCTGGTGAACGAGGCCCTTCAGGTGCAGCCGGTCCACCTGGCACAAGTGGAACCCCTGGTCAACCTGGCAGAGATGTGAGTAGTTTTATTCATGTTTTATCTTTAAATAGAATAAGGGATATCATGCATTATACTACATTAGCAAGACAGTATCACATACATTTTAGCACAGAATCTGTTTCTAAACAGTAATTTGGAAGTTTACGAACAACCATCAACTCGAAATCTATTTTTCCATTATTCATTAAGACCACCCAGTCTTTTTGGTTGTGTTGTTTCATAAATAATTTATGTTACACTTTAGGGTAATCCAGGCTCCGATGGACCTCCTGGCCGAGTTGGAGCTTCTGGTCCCAAGGTGAGGGTGAAGAAAATTCAAGTTATTTACAACTGCAAATTTACCTAAGGAAGGAGCTTAAAATCGGTGTTCGGCATTTTTTCCCCATCAATGATGACTGTTGCCGTTTTGTTTTGGCAGGGTGATCGCGGTGAACCTGGTCCGGGTGGAAATCCAGGTCGCTCTGGATCTCCCGGACCTCCAGGTCAGCCTGGTCCAACTGGTAAACAAGGTGACAGAGGTCCCTCAGTAAGTTGGAAAATTAACATCTGCATTGTCATTTATCAATGTATAAACCAGTCCAAACAAAAATTGTTAATTTATCTTATTTAATTCATGAGGAATTTGTCAAAAATGTTACTTTCCTTAAAGTATTCTGATATACTTGAGCATATCATAGCTTTTTGCTTGCTTAATATTTTTGAAGTAAGAGCCATTGAAGTGAAAATGTACTTTTTGAGCACATCTTGATATCTATCTAACATATGCTATTAAATCACTGATACTCAGTTAGCTCAGTTGGCTAAATAGCTGGTTTGTGATGCAGAGTGATGCCAGCAGTGTGGGTTTAATTCGCATGCCAGCTGAGGTTGCCATGAATGGCACACCTCCTTGACTTTGCCCATTGCGTGATGTGTGGGGACCCTCGGATTACACCAGCTCTAGTTGCCTCTCTAATGAGGGGGCAGTTCTACTGCCCAAGAGGACTGGAGCAACATTTGCTCAATGATAAGTTTCTATTTTAATTTGTTAATTTGCTAGACCATTGGAGAAAGAATTGAACAGCTCTCTAAGATAGAAGGAACTGCAGATGCTGGAGAATCTGAGATAACACAGTGTAGAGCTGGATGAACACAGCTAAGGGTCTAGGCCTGAAATGTCAGCTTTCCTGCTCCTATGATGCTGCTTGGCCTGCTGTGTTCATCCAGCTCTACACTTTGTTGAACAGCTCTCTGAATGGGTTTATTTTGTGGAGCACCATTTCGTGATTCAATGACGTGGTTTAAAAGAAGTTGGATTTTTGTCAGAATTTTCCAGGTTTCCTGTAGAAACTCCCTTCAAAAAACCTGACGTTTGCCCTGGCCATCTTGTTTCGCTCATTCTCAACCAAGTAGGGCTGAGGTCCTTCTGTTGGGAGATGTGCTCTTGCTGGTTAAAAAAATCTGCACAAAGAATTGTGCCGATCTGTGTCACTGTTTATAACTTTCATCCAATGTATCCCGATATTAATCAAAAGTTCTTTAAACCTTATTTACAATAGACTTTAAAATCCTTCAAACATTATTCACAATAACTTTGCAAAAGACATAATGTTTGAGCACATATGATTTAACTGTTTTGTTTTCCTACTCTCAAAACCTTTTAGGGACCTACAGGTGAAAGAGGCTTTCCAGGCCCACATGGGGCCACTGGACGTGTGGTAAGTTGGTAACTGTGTGTTTCAGGAAACCACATCCAAATAGTGTAATGAGACAGTAAGTTATTGTGTGTCAAAAAGAGGTCATGGTCAGTGAGAGGGAGACTTTGAAAGAAACAGAGGAAATGTGAGTACATCTGGATCAAGGAGGAAATTCAGTGGGGGGTGGGGTGGGAAAGATATGCTTTAAGTAAAGAGTGCTGAGTAAAGAATTTGGTAAACGGTGGGAAGGAGACACTTCTAGCTTCTGGTCTTTTTCAGTAAATTTGTTAATTAGTGAGAGACTGCTATTGAGGGCTGTCTTTAAATTATAAAGATGCATTATTACGAAAAGAAGCCATTGTCTGATTTAACTGAGGAACAGCAGGAAGAAGGGAATGTTCAGGCTGACATAATAGAGTAATACAAGAAACCTGAAGCAGAATAAAGCCAACATAAGGAAAATGAAGTTAAGACAATGCAGAGATAGTGGGAACTGCAGATGCTGGAGCATCTGAGATAACAAGATGTGGTGCTGGATGAACACAGCAGGCCAAGCAGCATCAGAGGAGCAGGAAAGCTGATGCGTTTTAGTGTAGACCCTTGCAAAGGGTCTAGGCCCGAAATGTCAGCTTCCCTGCTCCTCTAATGCTGCTTGGCCTGCTGTGTTCATCCAGCTCTACACCTTGTTATCATAAGACATGGCAGCACAGTTTACTTGAGTGGAATGCAGAATGATTTGTATTACGGGAACTCTTGGACAGTACTCATACCGTTGGCAGCTACGTGAGCAGGAAATGATGCCAGCTGGAGAAATTCGAGCTCGCATGTCTGGAAAGATGGTGAAGGAATAGGGGCTTTCTGATCCTGGCTTTCGGAGAGATGACACCTATATAAGTTGGATAGGTTGCATCTGAGCAGATCTGGCACTGAGTCCCTTGCAGGTCACTTTGTTAGTGCTGTTGAAAGGATTTTAAATTAAATGGATAGAGGTGTGGGGACCAGGAGAAAACATAAAAGAAAAATATCATGGTGCACAAAATATTTGGAGAGACAGGTAAAACTATATTAATAGGTGAAGACAGAACATAGGAGAAAATAATGGACTCTAAATCACACTGTACATATAGGCGAATGTGCAAAATATATTTAATAAGATTGGGATGTCACAGATGCAGATTGTCACATGGAAATATGATATGACAATTACAGAGACCTGGCTCAAGGAATGGCAGAACTGGGTATTACATATTCCTGAGTATAAAATGTTCAGAAAGGGCAGAAAAAGAGGGGACACAGTATGTTTTAAGGGAACCAACGCAGTGCTTGAAAAGGGAGGATGTCCCAACAGTTTCAATGACAGAATAAATTTGACTAGAGCTGTGGAATAAACAAGGTCCTAGATCGAGCCTATAGACCACCAACCAGTAGGAGGGATGCAGAGAAAAATTCTGCAAAACAAAATTACATAAATAAGACACCATTATGGTATAGTTTTAATTTTGGGTATTTAATTAGCCAAATGTAGACTGTAAGGAGCAGTGAGTATAAATCATGTTTAGATACATTTTCTATGGCAGTATATCACCAATCCAACAAGGAAGGATCCACTGTTGGAGCTGGCTCTAGAAATAAGTTGGGCCAAATAGATCAAGTGATAGTGGGGCAACATCTAGGAAATAATGATTTTCGCATCCTAAGGGGTAGGATGATGATGGAGAATGCCACTGGTCTTTCAGAGTTAGGAAAAGCAATTGGCAGTGCATGGGCTTCAATGGGTCAAGAACAGAGCTGGGCCGGATAGACTGAAATGTGAGATTAATGGTAAAATCTGTAACTGAGTGACGGGATACCTTCAAAGAGGAAATTGATCAGGTACAGTCAAGGTATAACCCCTTAAAAGGGAAAGGTAGGACAAAAGATGAGAAAGGAAACAGAAATTAAGATAAAGCAGAAAAGATGTACTTATGATATGACAGGTGTCAGGTGGAACAGAAGGTTCACAGGGAAGGTGCTAGGATGACTTATGAGAAAAGGCTGGCAGCCAACATAAAGGCAATCCCGAAGTCTTCTGTACAAACAGTAAGGAGAGTGGGAAATGGGGGAGTAGATGTGATTAGGAAACAAATAAGGGCTTTATACGTTGAAGTGAAGGCATGCTCAGGTGGGGAATTAATATGTTGTATCTGCCTTCACAAGGAGGGAAATGCTACTAAGGACATTAAGCTAAATGAGGAAAATCTGTCATCACAAGATGCAAAATTGAAAAGGAGGATGTGTTGGATAGACTGTTGGTACTTAAAGTCGACAAGACATGAGAACAGGATGAGATACACCCAAGGATATTGAGGGTTGTGAAAATGGAGATTACAGGAGCATAGCCTACCGTCTTTCACTTTTCCCTTGGCTCAGGGGAAGTGCCAGAAAACTGAAAAATTATATCTATCATGGCCTTTTTTAAAAAAACATCAAACATTTTCAAGAATAGGCACAGCAATTTAAGGCCAATTTTAAAAAATTCTAATAGTGAGGAAGCATCTCGGAACAAGTCTTCATGATTGGATTAGTGGTAATGGGAACTGCAGATGCTGGAGAATCCAAGATAATGAAATGTGAGGCTGGATGAACACAGCAGGCCCAGCAGCATCTCAGGAGCACAAAAGCTGACGTTTCGGGCCTAGACCCTTCTTCAGAGAGGGGGATGGGGTGGGGGTTCTGGAATAAATAGGGAGAGAGGGGGAGACGGACCGAAGATGGAGAGAAAAGAAGATAGGTGGAGAGGAGAGTATAGGTGGGGAGGTAGGGAGGGGATAGGTCAGTCCAGGGAAGATGGACAGGTCAAGGAGGTGGGATGAGGTTAGTAGGTAGGAGATGGAGGTGTGGCTTGGGGTGGGAGGAAGGGATGGGTGAGAGGAAGAACAGGTTAGGGAGGCAGAGACAGGTTGGACTGGTTTTGGGATGCGGTGCGTGGAGGGGAAGAGCTGGGCTGGTTGTGTGGTGCAGTAGGGGGAGGGGACAAACTGGGCTGGTTTTGGGATGCGGTGGGGGAAGGGGAGATTTTGGAGCTAGTGAAGTCCACATTGATACCATTGGGCTGCAGGGTTCCCAAGCGGAATGTGAGTTGCTGTTCCTGCAACCTTCGGGTGGCATCATTGTGGCACTGCAGGAGGCCCATGATGGACATGTCATCTAAAGAATGGGAAGGGGAGTGGAAATGGATTGCGACTGGGAGGTGCAGTTGTTTATTGCGAACTGAGCGGAGGTGTTCTGCAAAGTGGTCCCCAAGCCTTCGCTTGGTTTCCCAAATGTAGAGGAAGCCACACCGGGTACAGTGGATGCAGTATACCACATTGGCAGATGTGCAGGTGAACCTCTGCTTAATGTGGAAAGTCATCTTGGGGCCTGGGATAGGGGTGAGGGAGGAGGTGTAGCATTTCCTGCGGTTGCAAGGGAAGGTGGCGGGTGTGGTGGGGTTGGAGGGCAGTGTGGAGCGAACAAGGGAGTCACGGAGAGCATGGTCTCTCCGGAAAGCAGACAGGGGTGAGGATGGAAAAATGTCTTGGGTGGTGGGGTCGGATTGTAGATGGCGGAAGTGTCGGAGGATGATGCGTTGTATCCGGAGGTTGGTGGGGTGGTGTGTGAGAACGAGGGGGATCCTCTTGGGGCGGTTGTGGCGGGGGCGGGGTGTGAGGGATGTGTTGCAGGAAATGCGGGAGACGCGGTCAAGGGCGTTCTCGGCCACTGTTGGGGGTAAGTTGCAGTCCTTGAAGAACTTGGACATCTGGGATATGCGGGAATGGAATGCCTCATCGTGGGAGCAGATGCGGCAGAGGCGGAGGAATTGGGAATAGGGGATGGAATTTTTGCAGGAGGGTGGGTGGGAGGAGGTGTATTCTAGGCAGCTGTGGGAGTCAGTGGGCTTGAAATGGACATCAGTTACAAGCTGGTTGCCTGAGATGCAGACTGAGACGTCCAGGAAGGTGAGGGATGTGCTGGAGATGGCCCAGGTGAACTGAAGGTTGGGGTGGAAGGTGTTGGTGAAGTGGATGAACTGTTCGAGCTCCTCTGGGGAGCAAGAGGCAGCGCCGATACAGTCATCAATGTAACGGAGGAAGAGGTGGGGTTTGGGGCCTGTATAGGTGTGGAAGAGGGACTGTTCCATGTAACCTAAAAAGAGACAGGCATAGCTGGGGCCCATGCGGGTGCCCATGGCCACCCCCTTAGTCTGTAGCAAGTGGGAGGAATTGAAAGAGAAGTTGTTGAGGGTGAGGACGAGTTCGGCTAGGCGGATGAGGGTGTCGGTGGAGGGGGACTGGTCAGGCCTGCGGGACAGGAAGACGCGGAGGGCCTTGAGGCCATTTGCATGCGGAATACAAGTGTATACGGACTGGACGTCCATGGTGAAAATGAGGTGTTGGGGGCCAGGGAATTGGAAGTCCTGGAGGAGGTGAAGGGCGTGGGTGGTGTCACGGACGTAGGTAGGGAGTTCCTGGACCAAAGGGGAGAAAATGGAGTCCAGATAGGTGGAGATGAGTTCGGTGGGGCAGGAGCCGGCTGAGACGATGGGTCGACCAGGGCAGACAGGTTTGTGGATTTTGGGAAGGAGATAGAAACGGGCCGTGCGGGGTTGGGGAACAATGAGGTTGGAGGCTATGGGTGGGAGGTCCCCTGAGGTGATGAGGTCATGAATGGTGTTGGAGATGATGGTTTGGTGCTCGGGTGTGGGGTCATGATCGAGGGGGCGGTAGGAGGTGGTGTCGGAGAGTTGGCGTTTGGCCTTGGCGATGTAGAGGTCAGTGCGCCATACTACCACTGCGCCATACTACCACTGCGCCACCCTTGTCTGCGGGTTTGATGGTGAGGTTGGGGTTGGAGCGGAGGGCTGCCCGTTCTGCGCGGGAGAAGTTGGAGTGGGTGAGGTTGCAGGAACAGCAACTCATATTCCGCTTGGGAACCCTGCAGCCCAATGGTATCAATGTGGACTTCACCAGCTTCAAAATCTCCCCTTCCCCCACCACATCCCAAAACCAGTCCAACCTGTCTCTGCCGCCCTAACCTGTTCTTCCTCTCACCCATCCCTTCCTCCCACCCCAAACCGCACCTCCATTTCCTACCTACTAACCTCATCTCACCTCCTTGACCTGTCCGTCTTCCCTGCACTGACCTATCCCCTCCCTACCTCCCCACCTATACTCTCCTCTCCACCTATCTTCTTTTCTCTCCATCTTCAGTCCACCTCCCCCTCTCTCCCTATTTATTCCAGAACCCCCACCCCATCCCCCTCTCTGATGAAGGGTCTAGGCCCGAAACGTCAGCTTTTGTGCTCCTGAGATGCTGCTGGGCCTTCATGATTGGATTAATTGTTGTATGGAAAAGAGTGAGCATGGAGTTTGAAAAGGGAAATCATATTTCACTGGTTTGTTGGAGTTCTTTGTAGAAGTAACAGAAAAGTTTGTTGAGGGTAATGTCGTTGATGTTGTTTCTGGCAGCACGGTGACTCAGTGGCTAGTACTGCTCCCTCACAGAGCCAGGGTCCTGGTCTTGACTCCAGCCTTGGGTGACTGTCTGTGTGGAGATTGCATGTTCTCCTTGTGTCTGCATGGATTTCTCTTCCAGGTCCTCTGCTTTCCTCTCACAGTCCAGAGATGTGCATGAGGTGGATTGGCCGTGTCAAATTGCCCATCGTGTCCAGTGATGTACAAATTAGATGGATTAGCCGTGGGAAATGTGAGGTTATAGCAGACAGGAGGGAGCTAGATCTGGGTGGGATGCTCTTTGGAGGCTTAGTGCTGACTCAGTGGGCTGAATGGCTTCTTCCACACTATATGGGTTCTTTGAATCTATGTGGTATACATGGGTTTTCAACAAGGCATTTAATACACTGCCACACAAACTTGAGAGAAAATGTAAAAGACATGGCTAAAAGGGACAGTAGTGATGTGACGAAAGGAGCTGGCTGAATGATGGGAATCAGAGAGCTACAACCAATGGATACACTTCAGGCTCTTGGAAAGTTTTATTCCAGACCTCAGGCACAGTTGGTATTGGGACCCTTGCTTTACCTGATTATATATTCAGGATGTAGATCCTGGTATGCAGGAGATTGTTTCAAAGTTTGTGTGAGAGGCAAACCTGGAAGCATTTTAAACAATGAGGAGAACAATGCAGAACTTCAAAAGCAATAAACAAGCTGGTGAAGTGGACAGATAAATGACAGATGAAGTTCAGCGCAAAGAATTGTGTTGTGGTACATCTTTGTGAAATGGACATGGGCAGAAAAGATAAAAGAAAATGTACAATTCTAAAGGACTTGCAGGAGTAAAGAAACCTGTCTATAAGTATAAATTATTGAAAGTGGGGTGGACAGACGGGAAAAGCAGTTAGTAAAACATACATTATCTGGACTTTATGACCGGGGGAGAAACATACATATGTGTAAGGATGTTTTGCTTTGCCTGTATAAAAAGTTTGTTACAGCTCTGCTGGAGTATTGTGTATAGTTCTGGGTGATATACTACAGGAAGGCTGTGAAGGCATTGGACATCACACAGAAGAGGTTTACAAGAACAGTTGCAAGGGTGAGAAACTTCAGTTACGACAATGGCTTTGAGTGGTAGGCCTATTCTCCTTTGAGAGTAGAAGGTTGAGAGAGTATATAATAGTTTTCAAAATAATGCGATGGATATGCCAAATGGATAGGGAGAACCTGTTCCCATCTCACAAAAGGATCAAGAATGAGATGGCATAGATTTAAAGTGATTTGCAAAAGAAGCAAGTGTGAAATTTGGAGAGAACATCTTCACACAATTTAGGTCGGAATATACTGCCAGGATGTATCATGGGGACAGTTTCAACTGAGGCATTCAAGAGAGCATGAGATTGTTTTCATTCAAATAATGTGCAAGGACATTGTGGAAGAGGCAGAAGAAAGACACTGAGTCATAACAGTGATTGGAGTGAGAGGCTGAATGGCCTCTTCCTGTGCTGCAGCAATGCTTGTGATTCTATGACGTGCCATACATTGAAATTATGTTATGTAATACATCTGCAATCTCTGTGATGCAATGGTTCTACATTTATTTTCAGGGCCCACAAGGTCCACGTGGCAATAAAGGTGAAGATGGACAGCCTGGAAGCAACGGTATCAAGGGTCATCGGGGATTCCCTGGTGGACCAGGACTGCCAGGCCCTCCTGTAAGTATCTTGCACATCTGTGACTTCTGGACTAAATACTAGAGAAAGTAATGTGCTGCAGGCTCCCTTAACACTTAACACACTTAAAAACAGCAGCACATCAATCAAGGGAAAATCTGTTATCACAGGTATAGACCATCTTACCTAACAGATCTTCTAATTTGATGGAAAAATTTATTTTAGTGGTTCTTAAGCATGGAATAGCATAATATATCACTTCTGAGGAGGAAAAGATAAACAAAAATAGACTCCATCTTCCTAAAATGTTTTTGTGTGTGAGCTCACAGCCACTCAAATGTTACTTGTAGAATCTGGATGTTTGCAAAATTAATATTTTGTTTGCAAAGAAAATGGTGGGTTTACTTCATAATTCATCAGTCAAAATACACACGTTTCAGAGGAATACAATGTGCTGCGCATATTAGTGGAAGCTTTTCAATCTGAGAGAAATAGTAGTAATAAGATTTAAGGCTATCTGTTGGGAGATGTGATCGAACGAGAGTACTGATTCAGGAAATTGAATGTGAATCCACATCAGTCGAACTTACAATAACCTTACTGCTGTTGAGATTTTTCAGCTACTGTTGCCTTTAATTTGGAAACGTTCCTTTTGGCTTAATTGATAAACCTCCTGGAAAGGAAAAAAATGGCATAAGGAGAGTTTCTTTCTCTGTCTTCATGCTGGATGACGGTGTTGTACAGAGCAACCATTGTTTGACAAGGACACGTTTGTACCTCCCGCCCTTTCAACAAGGGTGAAGGAACTCTATGCTGCAACCCTGTCCAAAATTCAATTGGATTGTGCTGCAGCCCACTGCAATTCTCCTTACACCTACCGTTGCTGGGATATCTGCTGGCAACTCCTTCCTTGTTCATATATATTATTCATGGAGAAGTAGGTCAAGCACAAGTGTCCTGAGCACATTTCCCCCTTTTATGCTCTATTTGTGAACTCCTCCCAGAAAAGAGGAACTGAGAAATGGAGCAGATGAAGAGGGATTTGGAGCTGCATCTACACCTTCCCTTTCCATACTTTGTTTAATTCAGCTTGGTGGGAGAGTAGGAGAGCAATAACAGAAGTTAAACAGATGTGGTGAGTCTCTTGTGGATGACTAGTGAAGTCAGCCAGCTGGCTGCCTTTCTGGCAGTGGAGGCCAAAGGCATTTTGACTCTTCATTTACTATTTAATTCAGATGACAGCTGCAGAAGCCAAATAGACGTGATGCAGCTCTGTAGATTTGGGATATGCAATATTCAAATCAAATCTGAGGAAGGTTTCAATTGGACCCTCAAATCTGAACCGGCTATCCAATTTGTCCCACACTCATGCCCTTTCTCCATTTTCTGCTAAGTTCCTCCCTTTCTCCTCAAAAGTTAATGATAATCTGTTTCCACCATTGTTTTAAGCAATGCAGATTCTAATAACTTGCTGGATAAAATCAAAGATAATTCAACATGTTTTGACTTTTTGCAATTTATTTCAGGGCTAACACTTTTGCCACTGTAAACAGTTGTTGCTTCTTTATTCTAGCAAACGGAAGACAATGTTGAACACCTCTATTGAATGTCTCCTGAACCTACTGGGCTCTAAAGAAAATAATCCAATATCGTCCAGTCTCCCCATGTAATTAGTGTCTTTTGTCTCTTGTGCCAGTCTAAACAAAATCTTCTCTGGACATATTCTAAAAGTTCTTCCTAAATTGTGTTGCCAAGGATAGAACACAATGTTCCAGCTAGGTGCTAGCTAATTTAATTAAAGTAAACACTAGAACCTCCTTGTATTGTACTGAATGCCTCTATTTATAAAGCTAAGAATCATTTTTTTATTTTTAAGACTTGCAAAGCTGCCCATTATGTCCAGAAAAGTGTATCAGGGTCCTCTATACCTGCACCTTCAGTAGAATTCACTCACCCTATAAAATGTATTGTTTCACATTTCTTTGTTATGTTTTCATGTCTGTATATGCTGTTGTGAAGTCCATTATTGTTCTCCTCTTATTACATTTTTGTGTCATATTCAAATTTGAAAGTGCTCTGGTTTGCTCCTTAGTGTTGCTGTAAAAAGTCAAATTATTTCATTCTCTCCAGGGGATTTCTGGGGAACCAGGCCCACCTGGACTCGCTGGAGCTCAAGGTGCAAGAGTGAGTAAAAGTGAACACTACTGTAAAACTTCTTAAAACGCAATTACTGTCTTTCCAATGTCTTACCTAGATAAATCTTGAGTATCATATAAATATAGGCAGACAGATAATTTCACTAATATGATGGTTATCAGCTAAATTAGGCATAGTTTGGCAAAAATAAATTATCCATTAGGATTTTACCAACTGTGGGCAATGCCTCAGGAGACTGTCAGGCAATTTCTAACATTGGGATTGGCCGTATCTCAATTGCCTGCTGTCTAGAGAGGTGTGGCAAATGTGAATGTTTAAAGACCCTTGAAGCCTATTTTATTTTTTCCAGAATATCAACATTTTGCAAGTGGTGAAACAACTCCCTGTCAGCTACATGGGGAGGGGGACAATATTGGACTCACGGCCTGTGGCAAAGGAGCTGCAAAAATAAAACAACTCTGCCACCCATGTCAAGCCATCTAAAAATGGAGGTGGCTGAGATGGCTCTCAGATCCTTACTGGCATTGCTGTGCAACACACAGACACTGGTCTTCAAAGCTCTGGATAGTTGGAGACCAGATGTACCCTGACACTTGTGCATTTGGACACATGGAACCATATAGCATGGAAACACAGCCTTTGGTCCAACCGGTTCATGCCAAACAGACATCCCATTCCGACCTAGTCCCATTTACCACCATTTGGCTCATATCCATCTAAACCTTTCCCATTCATATATCTATCCAGTTTCCTTTTAAATATTGTCATTGTAGCTGCCTCCACAACTTCCTCGGGCAGCTCATTCCATGCATGCACCACTGTCTGTGCAAAAAAGTTGCCCCTTGGGTCCCTTCTAAATTTTACTCCTCCCACCTTAAACCTATGCCCTCCAGTTTGGGACTCCCCAACCATGGGGAGAAGACCTTTGCTGTTTACCCTATGCATGCCCCTCATGATTTTATAAACCTCTATAAGGTCACCCCGACCTCTAAAACTCCAGGGAAAAAAGCCCCAGCCTAAATCAGCCTCTTTCGATAACTCAAACCCTCCAATCCTGGCAACATCATTGTATATCTTTTCTCACCCTCTCAGGTTTAACATTATCTTTCCTATTGAAGGGTGACCAGAATTTTATGCAGGATTCTAAAAGTGGCTTCACCAATATCCAGTACAACCACAAGATGACATCCTAATACTTATACACAATGCACTGAACAATAAAGGCTAGCGTGCCAAATGCCTACTTTGCCACCCTGTCTACCTGTGACTCCACATTCAAGGCACTCTGCACCTGCATCCCTAGGTCTCTTTGTTTGGCAACACTCCCCAGGGCCCTACCATTAACTATGTAAGCCCTGTCCTGAGTTGCCTTACTATAATGTTATCAGTTTATCTAAATTAATCTCCATCTTCCACTCCTTGGCCTATTGACCCATTTGATAAAGGTCCCGTTGTATTCTGAGATTATCTTTTTCACTGTCCCCTACACCACCTATTTTGGTGTCATCTGCAAACTTCCTAACCATAACTTGGAAGACCCAGCCCACTGACTGTGCAGTAATTACCCAAGAAGTTTGAACTTCAAACATCCAATCACCCACTGTCTGGTACCATCAAAATAGGTTTCCAAACTCACCTACTTCAATAATTAGCCA
Organism: Stegostoma tigrinum; assembly: GCF_030684315.1. Classification (NCBI taxonomy): domain Eukaryota; kingdom Metazoa; phylum Chordata; class Chondrichthyes; order Orectolobiformes; family Stegostomatidae; genus Stegostoma; species Stegostoma tigrinum. The sequence goes on along the minus strand of NC_081360.1, from coordinate 37,557,927 downwards.
GGAAATGTTAGAGGATTAAAACTTGCTCCAAGTCCTTGGTAGCTATCCTACTGAGACCTCAACCCTCACCAAGCACAAATCATTTACGCTATCACATATTTCCATTACTCCCACTGACAATTGTTCCTTCCCAATGCTCCCAGGTACCTGACCAACCCCACTCCACACATGGGACAGTAGAATCCTTTACCCCCTTACCCACACTGTTTCCTGCCAACAGGTTGTCAGCTTTTTCAACTCGATATATTTTCTGGAGCAGACTTCATTTAATTCCTTCAGGATTCCCCTGTATTGCTTGGCTGTCCTGAGAATGAGATGGATAGATTTTTTTCTGTATTGCACTTATTTTTCAGATGTTCTCAGACTGTCAGCCTATGCCCAAAGCACCCAAGTATCAGCCCCAATACCTAACTCGTGGACCCCACAGTTTAGGTGTCCTGGTAGGACACCTAAAACAAGCATTTAAATATATTGTTGAGTGGCCAAATACCTGGTGAAGGATTTATTTTCCAAATAAGTCATGTAGGACCAAGGAGTGTTCTTCATTGAGTGTATGTACAGCAACCAACAATAAGTCAGAAGAAAGGGCTTTTTTTCATTTATGACAAATAGAGTTTTGCACATGAACTTATTTAATTCCATTTTAAATGTTTTAAGGGTCCTCCAGGTTCAGCTGGCCCCCCTGGCAAAGTTGGTACCAATGGTTATCCAGGACCTATTGGTCCTCCTGGTCCACGCGGCTTACGAGGAGAATCTGGCCCCAGTGTAAGTAAACAGCAGAGACGTGGCTTCATGGAGCAGAAGATTGGAAACTTAACATTTCTGACCTCTCATTCATCAGTGAAGATACAGTAGAAAAGGAGGTGATAGGCAGTGTACTGATCAAATGAACTATTGTAGCATGTAGTTGAAGATGTAAAGATAAAGTCTATTTCTTTAAAGTGAAAGAAAAAAAGTACAGTGGAGCTATTGCGCGGCTGGGTATAAATTAACAGCTACCAGTTAATGAGAAGGAGTTAGAATAAGGAATCTGCAGGCAATTTACGTAAATAATTAGTGACATTGAATTAGAGACGTCATAGCAACGGTATTAAGAGCAAAGTCGGAAATGAATTCCTGGAATGTGTACACAGCAATGTGTTCATCAAGGGATAACAAGGTGTACGGCTGGATGAACGCAGCGGGCCAAGCAGCATCAGAGGAGCAGGAAAGCTGATGTTTCAGGTCTGGACCCTTCTTCAGAAAGGTCTTCATCAATATCTTTTTCCAGCACATAAGAAAAGGATAGCACAGGACATAGTTCTGGTGAATTAAGTGTGGCAAATGGATCATATTTCAGCAATCACTTTTTTTGTAGGTTTCGTATGAATTGTGGTAAAGAAAAAAGGTACAGTCAACAATAAAAATGCTTAACTGAAGGGAAACTAACTTCAGTGAATCAAGAAGGTATCTGATACAGGTGGATTTGAATCTAAAATTAGTAGACACAATTGTAATTAGCAAATACGAGGCCAAAAAATTTGGAGTTGGTTTGGATACAGAGTTACCATTAGAGGAAAGAAGGCCATTCAAAACTAGAAATCATCAGATGGGTAAGTACCCAAAGTTGAAAGTAAGGCACTAAAATTAGATTTATGACAATGTTCATAATACAGAGAATTAAACTGAACAGAGGAAGTACAAGTAAAACCTGAAAAATAAAAGAAAGGAATGGAAATACAAAGTACACAAAAGTTTTGCAGAATTACCCGCAGGATATATTAGACGTTATTTCATATTTTGGTAACAAATACTGTTTTCACCCCAAATGCAAGCATTGAGTTATCAGAGTTTTCTCTTTGCTGGAGAAACAAGCTCCAACTTGTTCGCCCTTTCCTGAGAAGTATGATGTGTCAGTTCTAGCCTATTTCTAGTAGGTTATTTTTCCACCTTTTCACATTAATGGAGACCACAGAGTACACCAAATATAGTCATTAACATTCTCCACAAATTTCACATTAACCCTATTGGTTTTTTTTGTAATTCAGTGCCTTTTTAATAAATCCCAGTGCTTTGTTTCTTTTTGTTTTTAATTATCATATTAACTCGTGCAATTTGTACCCTCAGGTTTCCCTATTATTTAAAAAATTAACATCCATCCAACTTATTATGTATAAAATTCTAAGTAGGCACACAGCTTGACAACACAGAGTGGTGAGCTCGTGAAATTCCTTGCCATAGGAAACTTTTGAGGCTAAAATATCAAAGACTTTCAAAAAGGATTCGGATATAATTCTTACAGGTAAAGGGATCAAAGGATATAATGAGAGAGCAGGAACAAGGCACTGAGTTGGAAGATTAGCCATGATCATACTGAATGATGGAGCAGGGTGAAGAGCTTAATGAACTTCATCATCTCCTATATGCTATGTTCATGTATTTCTATACTTTGTAGGGTCCTTCCGGTGATCATGGCCCTCCTGGTATTCCTGGTGCCCCTGGTCCCCCCGGTCCTCCTGGCCCCTGTTGTGGAACAACAGGCAGTGTTACTAAAGGCGTAGTGTATCCGGGAAGCTACTACTATGGTGATCAGCCTAGTGAATCTGTGAAAGAACAAGAGGAAGAAATAATATCTGCTCTGAAATCCCTCAACAGCCGAGTGGACACAATCCTGATCCCAGATGGATCACAGAAGAGCCCTGCTCGAAGTTGCCGAGATCTAAAATTTTGCCATCCAGAATTCAAGAGTGGTAGGGAAGCTATTTGAGATAATTACATTTCCTTTGTCCTTTGGATTAAATTCATTGTAAATTAAAAGTATAAGTTTAGGGACGATATATGAGCTATCACTTGGAACTTGAATATTGTTGAAAACAGAGACAACATTGTTGAAGCTTTTTGTCTTAATTTTATCAAGGCAAATGCAGGAGTGCCAAAATATAAACCATCACAACAATTCATATTTCAGTCAGGAAAAGTGTTGACTGGTTGGAAAGTCAAATGATTGATCGAGGCATTACACTGAAGAAAGCAACAAAGAACTGATTGAACCAAACAGCACGTCTCTTTGCCTGTTAACAATGAACTGAATACAGATCATTCTCCTGTAGTTAAATTGTTATTTTCAGGTAAAATGGCAGTCTTGCATTTGTCTTGAAGAAGATTAAAAATGTTTCAGCAATGTGAATCGTTTTTCAATACCTAATGTGTAACATGAACCTACAAAATTACCAGGCAGAAAGTGACTGGGTCATCAAACCTTGCCCACATGATTGTTTAGGTATTTCTGGCCTCCTTCCTTTTGCACCATGCTATCTCACAAGAAAAACAACAGTGCGAGGAAACCCACTGCCTAGAAGAAGGAAAAGCTTTGAAAAGTTCCTCTTAAACTCCTCACGTGATCAAAACCAGGCCAAAAGATATTATTATCCAATCTTTAACGTTCAGTTTAATTTGCCCATTTGCTCATAATAAAGATTACTTTTCAAGTAATTGGTAACTCTAAAATTAAGTTGACACAATTTAAAAGCTGAGGTACCTTAATGTTTTAACAAAGTTAATATCATTGGCGGTTTTCGCATAAAAAGTTCCAAGTTAGTATCATGTTCTCCTATTATTTAACATAGGTGTTAACAATGAAATAGTTGAGTTAATATCTCCCTTAAAGTATCAAAGGGAAAAATATATTAATCAATAAATTAATAAAGATTAATTATCATTAAATCTTAACTTTTACTTTGCCCAGAGGAATTTCAGAAGTAGGCTGTTGATTGATTTTTACAATTCCCGTAAAATCATAGAATCCCGACATTGTGGAAGCAGGCCATTTCATTCATCAAACTCACACTGACCCTCTGAACAGCATCCCACCCTGACTCACCTCTCTACCCTAAATCCATAACTAACCCATCTACCCTGCACATCCCTACACACTATGGGCAATTTAGCATGGCCAGTCCATCTAACCTGCACATCCTTGGATTGTGGGAAGAAACCCACATGGGCACAGGCAGACCATGCAAACTCCATACAGTCACCAGAGGTTGGAATCAAACCCGGGTCCCTGGCACTGAGGTAGTAGTGTGAATCACAGAGCCAATGTGCTGCTCTCTACATCGTGGTCAGAAAGATTTCCGCTTCTACCTTTCACAGCTGTCAAAAGACAAACTTCATATCCAACAAAGCAGATTGGCTAGATCTATGCCTCTAGCAGTGAAGAGACCATTGGCAACACAAATTCTTACTAAGTAAGAGGAGGGATGAAGCAGAGTCAATGTTTTTATTTCAGAAAGCAAAAAATTGTCTCTATCTTTCCAAAACGTTACTCAGCTGTATTTCAGAGATGTTTCTGAATCGCCACAAAAAGATCATGGGGTTCAAAGGATTAGATGTTTGTGCTTTTGTCGCACTGTTTACACGAAGATTACGAGTTTTGGCACGTACCAGAAAGCCAGAGTAATTATTCCATTTCAGAAAATTATACCTTGCAGCCTTTTGATTTTCCATCAATCAAATTAGTGAACAGAAAAGATACGGGCTGTCAGAGTGCCATTTCTTAAGCTGTACATCCCAGCATGGTAGGTGGAAAGTGAACAATGCGAAGCTATGATTTTCAGAAATTATTAAAAGCTGTTGCAGAATTCTCAACAGATACTTAATGGAACACACTTATTGCTGATCCTTGGGAATGTGGTGCCTAATTTAAATAAGCCAAATAGATTTCAAGGATGGCACATTACAATGTATATAACCAGCTTCGTTGTTGTCTAAAATTGAACTAACATGAGAACATAACACATGTAGAGAAAATGTTGTATTTTTGTAAATAATGGATTTTTGGAAGGCTCTCCTCAACCATTGTGAAAGGAAGGCTTGTTGTGGCCTCCAAATTGATTCAGATATTTTTAATTCCTCAATTTTTTTTTCTAAGTTGCCTTCAAAGTCAACTTTATGCTCCCAACATTTGCAAGTTTGATTCTCTGTCTTGCAACTGTTGTCCACTGATACAAAAGCAGGATTGTAGAATGTGTGCTGCATCGTGGATTACTTTGGTTGCACCTTTTGGATTCTGTTTACATGTGTCACATTAAACAGTAAAAAGGAACAAAATGAAAGGCATTGCTACTTTCCAAAACATGTTTGAAAAACCATTTTTGTATTAGAAGATTAGAAGTTCCATTATTGATATTTAAAAAATCCCTGCTAGTAATGCTGAAGTCTTCCATAGCTGGTTTAATTAAAGGAAAAGTAGTCAGAAATAATTTCAATGTAGGCGTATGGAGCATGATAACAGAAGGCGTAAGTTTTAGGGAATTTACGAGATAATGTGAGAACTGGATGCAATTTGGTGAAATGAGGAGACATGCAAGAAATACAATATAATACAGAATAAATTGAATTAATGTGTTTGAGGATGAACAACAAATAATGAGAATAAGCACAATGGAAAGCTGCTCAAAGGAACAGACAAGCAGAGAGACTTGGAAGTTCAATTGGTGTAAATCAGGTACAATGATCACAGTTTGTAATTACTCCACGTGCGTACAAACTCATGAAGGCACTGATAAATGTGATGCTACTTGTGTGAGGTTATCACTTATAAAATCTATCCAGCATCACCTAAAACAAGACTTCAACTATATATGGAATTCACAAGTTTTAAAAGCTCCCCACCTCCAGCCTCATCCCATGTCCAAGTCTCCCTCTCATCCCCAAGTCCTAGACCTGACCCAAACTGTCCATCTGCTCTCCCATAAATTCCTGAAGAAGGGTCCTGAGCCAAAACATCAGCTTTCCTGTTCCTCTGATGCTGCCTGGCCTGCTGTGTTCCTCCGGCTCCAAACTGTGTTATCTCTGACTCCAGCAACAGCAGTTCATGCTATCTCACCTTCTCTCCCACCTATCTGCCCCACCTATCCCAATGACCAATCCCCACCACTCCCTATCTGCACTTACCTATCACCTTCCCCAGCCCCACCTCTCCTTTGTCTGTTTATTTATCAGCTCTGTTCCCGCTCCCCATTTCTGAAGAAGGGTCCTGACGCGAAGCCTCAACTTTCCTGCTCCTCTAATGCTGCTGGGCCTGCTGTGTTCCTCCAGATCCACACTGTGTTGTCTCTGACTCCAGCATCTGCAGTTCTTGCTGTTTCTTCAACTCTTAAAGGCAGTTTCATTCTACTGCAGGTCCTGGACATTAAAGTGAACGATCAGAATGAAACTACAAAAATGGTTCACCATGCTAAAGAGCCTCCCCAAATTTCTCAGAAGCCGTTTGGTGGTCTTGATGGAGGAAGGTGATCACAAGAGAGTGATTCTGTTCCTGCAGCAGGATGGGTGTCACTCTAATTAAATACTGACAAGGGTATGGGATCAAGTAGCTACACGAGTCAATTCCAGTAATCTGTGCCTAAAGTTGGCATCCTTCCATCTAACTAATATAAGAGAAATGAAGCAAATCCATTAGCATTGGGATAGGTTCAAACAAAATGCTTGATGGCTTCAAACCAATCAAGGAAAGGCAAGTTCTTCTACAAGTGTTGTAGATGGGGAGGTTGACATCATTGGTGCTACTGCCTTCTGCATTATTTGCTGTCAAACTGCTGTAACTATTGATCATTGCATCAGTCTGCAGTATCAACAGTTAGTGTGCAAGTCTATACGTCATGCTGCCATTTCTGTCTGGTATTGACTAATCTCTCCCACATGTGAATATTGGTGTTTCAGACCATCATGGTACCTTACAAGCTTCCTTCAAGAGGAGCTTTGTGTATCCTACTAACTTGCAAATAGCTACCTCACCATACAGAACACCTATGGGAATGTGTCCATCTTCCACACGTAAAACAATGATTTTTATTTCTCTGACATTTTTCAAGTCTACTTAATGGATTACTTTATAAAAACTACTCCCCGTTGTTATGCAGGAAACTCGACAGCCAATTTTCGTGTTGCAAGCTCCTGCAAACAACTAAATGGAAATAAACAGATCATCTAGTTTTGTGATGTTGACTGTGAGATAAATATTGACCAAATCATTGAAGATCAACAGATTAATTGACCTGGATTGCTATTTCTGCAGGCTTTTCAAGCACCACATATCTACCTATTTAAGCCCAACTGTGTTTTTCATGGCTTCAATTCTTCTTTTCTGCATGCTTTAAACAAACATTATTTATTGTCACGTGAATTGGAGAACAGTGAAAAGCTTTGTGTATGAGTGGTACAGGCAGATCATAGTAATCAAGGATGTACAGATCAAAGGTTGTACATAAACTTACAAAGCGGTATACAGGTAACATTGCACACAGCATGCTCTAGGTGAGGGCAACATTAACAAGATCAGCATTATTTGTGGCTAGAGAGTCCATTCATCAGTCTAATAATGGCTGGGAAGAAGCTGTTCCTGAACCTGCTCGTGCGTGTGTCCGCGTGTGCATGTGTTCAGGCTTATGAATCTTCTGCCTGATGGAAGAAGTTGTGGGAGGTCATTACTAGGCTACGATGAGTCTTTGATGATATTGGCTGCCTTTCTGCAGCAGCGAGCCATGTAAAGAGAGCCCATGGATGGAAGGTTAGCTTTTGTCTGGGCTGTGCTCACCACCTTCTGTAGTTTCTTACAGTTCTGGACAGAGCAGTTGTGCTACCAGGCCATTTATGCACCCAAACAGTATGCTTTCGGTGTGCATCTGTAGAGGTTTGTGGGTGTTTCCTGAGCTGCCTGAGGAAGGGAATGCGTTGTTATGCCTTCTTGACCATCGCGTCTACTTGGTAAGCCCAAGACACGTTGTCAGTTATCGTCAGTCTGATGAACATGACACTCTCCACCCTCTCAACTTCAGTTCCATTGGTGTAGATGGGGGCATGTTCTCCTCCTTTCTTTCTGAAGTCAGTTTTTTAGTTTCGCCGACATCGAGAGACAGATTGTTTTCATTGCACCATGTCACCAATCACTCTATCTTCCTTCTGTAGTGTGACTCAATGTTGTTAGATATCCATCCTTCCACAGTGTCGCCAGCTAACTTATGAATGGCATTTGTTTGGAATTTGGCGATAAGGTCATGGGTGTACAGGAAGTACAGTAGGGAGCTGAGGACCTATCATGGTGGGGGTGGGGGGGCTCCAGTGTTGAGCATTTTTGTGGAGGAGATTCAGTTGCCTCTATCTTCGCTTGACTGCAGCCTATGGCTCAGAAAGCTGAAGATTCAGTTGCAGCCGGTGTAGCCAAGACCCAGGTCATGGAGTGTTGAGATTAGCCTGGAGGGGATAATGGTGTTGAAGGTGGAGCTGTAGTCAACGAGCAGGAGACTGATGTAGCCGACTTTGATATCCAGATGTTCCAGGGATGTGGACCTGTTACATTGGTAGACAAATTGTAGGGGATTGAAGGAGGCTGGGAGAGTGGAGTTGATGTGGGCCATGACCAGCCTCTCGATGCACTTCATGATTGTTGAGGTGAGAGCCACTGGGCAGTAGTCAGTAAGGCACACTACACGTGCTTTCTTAGGTACAGGGGTGATAAACTCCCATTTGATTTAGGTACTCTGGCAACTACCAAGTCCAGCATTTTGATAACAAATGGAAGGTATGGTAAATTCTTTAAAGCTATATGGCACCAATCTTTAAAATGCACTGAACTGCAAGTTCCTTTAATTGAGTTGGCCACATTTTCTAAAGGTAAAACTGAATTAAAGACTTGCATCATGAACAAAATATTCACATGTGCCTGCTTTAGCTGAATAGCTGAGATGTACATGTGAGTCTTAAGTATTAATAAGTATAGAAGAGTAAGGTGGAACACTTGAATGTTACGCATGAGCCAAATTGCTGATAAATGGTTAATGCAGCCTGGTGCATTGAGCAGTGTGAAAATTTACATTTCTTGCTCAGCTACACGCCATAACTGTTAAGGTGAATAGGTACAAACAATCCATCCAAGTGTGACCATTTGTTTCTCCAATGTAATGAAAGTTCTGCATATTAAACCTTACCAGTAGATCAGTGTGAGAATTTTGCTTTGTCATCACTATTATAGGAGAGTACTGGATTGATCCCAAGCAAGGCTGCAAATTGGATGCCATCAAAGTACATTGCAACATGGAGACTGGAGAAACCTGTGTACCTTCCAACCCCAGCAATATTCCACGGAAGAATTGGTGGACAAACAAAAACAGTCAGAGAAAGAAACACGTGTGGTTTGGAGAATCCATGGAAGGTGGATTCCACGTATGTATTTTTTTGGCTATTAGGAAATAATGTAAACCAAAAGCATGAGACAAGAAAACTGAAAAAAAAAATAGTTAAAATGTGTTTAATTATCCACCATAAGACAACTGTTCAATGTTAAACAAATTGGAGAAAACAGGGTGCAGAGCTGGATGAACACACCAGGCCAAGCAGCATCTGAGGAGCAGGAAAGCTGATGTTTTGGGCCTAGACACTTCATCAGAAACAAATTGGAGTTTGCTCTTCTGTGACTTTGTAGCCTAGATTTTATAATTTGATCTTCAACTCCTGTATTTTTTTAAAAAACATATGATCATTATTTTTATATCAGTGCAGAACAAACTACTGTAGCTTTTCTACAGTTACATCCAATTTCTTTGGGCGGCCTGGTGGTACATGATTTAAAACCAGAATTGTACTTAAATTCCTGTATCCAATGCAGACATCACCATTACGACAAAGGTGGGGGCTAGTGTCACAAAATGTGCTGTGATTGACACAGCAGTATGTTTTGTATAACTGGAACGGAAATCAGGCACAGTGCTGACTCTCCCTGAACCTGTTTTACAATACAATAGTTTTTTTACTCTAACCAAGTACTCTCTATAATACTCTTTGTAGTTATAGCAGAGATTCTAAATAAAGGTCCATTAACACCTTAAGTACACTGGGAGTGGCCAATGACACCAGTACCATGAGAATGATTAAGTAACGGAAATATCCCTTGATTATAATCGAATGAATTCAACGAATAAATCTATTTCTGCAGTTTGGCTATGGTGTCAATGCGCTATCAGAAGACACTGTTGAAATTCAAATTGGATTCCTTCGCCTGCTTTCTACTCGAGCATCCCAGAATATCACCTACCACTGTAAGAACAGCATTGCCTACCTGGATGCTGAGACTCGAAATGTGAAGAAAGCTTTGAAGCTGATGAGTTGGGTCGATGTGGAGCTCAGAGCTGAAGGAAACAGCAGATTCACATATAACGTCCTTGAAGATGGTTGCACTGTAAGTAGCAAAAAGATATTGATGTGAAATATATGTGAGAGTAGGTCATTCAGCCCTTTGGTCATGACCGGCTTAATTGTGATATTAACTCCATCCAGCTGACTGTCCCCAAACACTTAATGTGTGACCATCAAAAATCTCTGCCATTAAAATATTCATGATCCACCCTCTATTATGCTATGTGGAATAGAATTCTAAAGTTATGACCTTCAAAGAAAATAATTCCTCCTTCATCTTTGTTTTAAGTAGGAGACATATCCTTTTTGCATTTAGTCTGTTGAATCCTCTCCGACTCTGATATAATTAATTAGGATCAATCTAATTGCTGAAGCTGCATGCTAATGCTTTTTGATGCACATTCAAGGAGACACAGCTTCTTTTGTGTCATTGCATTCTGTAATCGCTCTCCATTTAAATAACATATTTTTTTCTATTCTTCCACATAGCCCAAATGTTTGTCCATCCACTTCACTTGTGTACATCTTTTGCAGACTCATTGTATCCTCCTTCTGACTTGCTTACTGATCTATCTTTACATATTCAACACAGCTGTTCCAGTATAGTCAGCCCCTTTATCCCAAGTTGTTAAAATACATAATAAATACTCAAAGCACCAGCATAAATCCCTGTGGCATCCACACATTGCAATTTGTGAACCTGAAAACAACGTATGTATTACAGCTCTCTATTCCCGCTTAGTTAGCCAATTCTGCACGTGCTGAAAAATCATCCTAAACATAATAATCTCATAATCTGCCTTATGTGGTACCTTATCAATACCTCTTGAAAATCCAAATCTATGTCCTTGTCCATCATCTTATTACGTCGTCAATAAACTTTAATAATTTTGTCCAAAATAATTTTCCTTTCATAGCATCTGCTGATTCTTCTTGATTGTATTAGAATTTTCTAAGTATCCTGTTACTACTTGTATAATAAAGAATTTCAGTGTTTTCCCCAGAACAGGTATTTAGCTAACTGGAATGAAGTATCAGCTTTATGTCTTCCTCCTTTCTTGCATAGAATTGTTACATTTGAAGATTTCCTATTGACTGAGATATTTTCAGTGTCTGGAAATTTTGGAAAAATTATTATCCACTTTGCTAGGCAACTTCTTTTACTATTTTTGATTTTAGTGTGACGGCCATCATTTCCAAAGACCATATATTTCCCCATTAGTCTTCTATATATTTTCCCTAGTGATCATGATTGTTTTAATTCCTCGCAGACCCGTCTTTCCCCAAACACACACACACTTGCTTTCTACCGTTCTTAGGATGCCTTTTGTGTCTTCCACTGTGAAGACAGATACAAAATAGATGTTCTAAGTCTTTCTCATTTTGTTGTTTCCTCAGTCTCACTCCTAATGAACAAATGCTCATTTTCATTCCTCTTTCTCCTTTGATGTATTAGCAGAAGCTTTTGATAGTTTTCTGTTGTGCTCCCACTTTTCTCTTTTTTTAAAAAATCATCTTTTAAGTTTCTAAAATGTGCCCAACCAGCATCAGGCTTACCATTAATCTTTACAGCAGCGTACAATTTCTTACTGCTTGATATCATCCTTAACTTCCTGAGTTAGCCTCAAATGATGTATCTGTCTCATCGTGCCTTTCTTTCTGGAAAGAAATTTGCTATGTTGAAAATTATTCAATATTTTCCCAAATGTTTACCCTGTAACCTATTTTCCCCCTTCCAGATTTTCCAACACTGAAATAAAACAAATAACAGTGGTTTCTGGAGATCTGAAACAAAAACAGAAATTGCCAGCAAAATTCAGCACATCTGGCTGCATCTGTGAGGAGAAAGAGTTAATGTTTCAAATCTGGTTCTGAAGAATAGTCACTGGACCTGAAAAGTTAGCCCTGCTTTCTCCCCCCCCCCCCCCCCCCCCCCGCCCCCCCAGATGTTGCCAGGTCTGCTGAGCCTTGTCCAAATATTCAGTTTTTGTTGTAGTTTTTCCAACTCTGTTTTCATATATTTTTAATGTCTTTTTTAAGTATAAAACTCTAGTTTCAGATCTACATTTCTCACTATCAAACTGAGCGTGATTACTCTTATTAAGCAGATCCTTAATTAAAAAGTTGTAAATTAATCTTGTCTCAATACAGGTTGCTAAGCGTAAAACAGACTCTCTTATTTAATTGCAGAATGCATTCTACAAAATTGTCCAAATTTCACTGTATAAACTCTTCTCCAGGTGACATTTGTCAATTGATGTACAGGTTGGGTGGATTGATGATACTAAGTTGCCCCGTAATGTCCAGTGAAGTGCAGGTTATGTGAATTAGCCGTGGTAAATGCAGTGATGGGGTGAGTCTGGGTGGGATGGTGTAGAATCAATGGACCAAATGGCTGCTTTCTGCACCATAGGGATTCTGTGATTTAATTCTATTCTGTTCTGCATGTCTGACCAAATATTAAAATCTCCCACTATTATTGCAATACATTTAAATGCTCCTATTATTTTTTGAGTTATTCTCTGTCCTACAATATAGAAACTATCAGGGCACAACAAATTACTCCCAGTGGCTAATTCCCTTTAATAATTTGAATCTCCGCCAAACCTAATTCTACATCTTGAGCTCTCACTGAAGATTATATCTCACTGAAAGTAAAAGTGTCTTAGTTCCAAAAGAGCATAGGCTTCTCTTTGATTAGAGAAAAGCCTATGAGTTTAACATGGTACTCACCATACATCAGGTCACCGGTAAGTTTGAGAAGTGGGGCCTTCATGAAAATCTCAGCTGGTAAGAGAAGTGAACCTGAACCGTTGGGTTCACTTTGTATTGAAAATGCAGCTAACTGTACTGATTTTAGATGCTGAATAGGCTGGGGCTATTTTCCCTGGAGCATCAGAGGCTGAGGGACGACCTTATAGAGGTTTACAAAATCATGAGGGGCATGGATAGGGTGAATAGTCAAGACTTTTTTCCCAGGATAAGGAAGACCAAAACTACAGGGCATAGGTTTATGGTGAGAGGAGAAAGATTTAAAAGGGACCTAAGGGGCAATTGTTTCACGCAAAGGGTAGTGAGTGAATTGAATAAACTGCCAGAGGACGTGATGAAGACTGATGCAGTTACAACATAGAACATAGAACAAACATCTGGATGGGTATATGAATCGGAAAGGTTTAGGGGGAGATGGCCCAATTACTGTCAAATAGGACTAGATCAGTTTAGGATATCAGTTAGTGGGAGGCATGGTGGCTCAATTGTTAGCACTGCTGGGCCTTGGCCTGAAACATCGACCCTTCTGCTCCTCTGATGCCGCCTGGCCTGCTGTGTTCCTCCAGCTCCACATGGTATTGGCTCTAACTCCCAGCATCTGCAGTTCTTACTATGTGTCAAATCATTTTGAATATCCTTGCCCGCCTATGGTAATAATGACTCTGTAATTGCTGTAGAAAACTCATTTATTTCTATTTCTGCTATCAATTCATCAATCTTGTTGTGAATATTCTGTGCGGGAAGGAAAAGGGCCTTTAATTTTGACACTTTTCACCCTTTATCAGCACCGACCTTTGTTTCTGGTGCATTATGATGCTCGCACACTCTGTACCTCCCTGTTACACACTGGTCATCCTGACTTGTATTGTTATGCTGCACTACTGCCTTATTCTTCCTGTTTAACTTGCAAACTTTCCTCTCCTATTAGCCCTCTGAACTCCCACTGTTCAATTTAAAGCTCTATCTACAGTCTTAGTTCTACAATTCATCTGGATACACGGATCAGAGTTGCTCTGCTGAAAGCCATCCCAAAAATTCACCTCCATTTCTCCCCAGTACTGATGCCATTGTCCTATGAATCAAAACCCATTTCTCCTTCACCAGAAAATGAGCAATACATTTCATTCTTTGTTCCTATTTACCATTGCCAATTTGGCTAGTGACTGTGGTTTTATGTTTAATATTAGCCCTTAGCTGCTTGTACTCCCTGAGCAGAGTGTCTTTCTTAGTCCTGCCAGTGCTGATGGTACAGACATGGAACATGACAACTGATTCCTAGAAATCCCACCCCCCAAAAAAAATGCTGCAAGTTCCTCTCCAACCCAGAAGAAATGTTTTTAACCCTGGTATCACCTCAGGCAACACAGCCTTTAGACCTCAAGGAATCATATCCATCCCCCTAACTACAGTCTGTTATCAAAACCAACCTTGGAGGTTTGTGCAGCCGGAAAAAGAAGGAATGTTTATGACAAGTACATTATTCCGTTTTACTCCATCTATCTAATGTGCCTTTTTATTTTATTTTACAAATACAGGAACGTAGAACTTATGAGCAGGAGCAGACCCATTTAAACCAATTAATTTTGAATACTGTCAGTCGTTCATTCTAACTAATATGATTTAGGTAACCATGTAGTTTATGAGATGAAACTAAAAGCTTTATTTCTGTTATCTCATAGAGGCATACAGGAAATTGGAACAAAACTGTCTTTGAGTATAGAACACGGAAGACTCTTCGTCTGCCCATTGTGGATATTGCACCTATGGATATTGGTGCTGAGCACCAGGAATTTGGTGTTGATATTGGACCTGTCTGCTTCCTGTAAATTTCAAGATTCATTTGAGAACAATCTTTATCAGTGCTTAAATAAAACCGGACACGGGCTAACTAATTTCCATACTGCACTTATCCACATGCTTCCATTTTGGACCTCCCAGGTGGAAATAATGTCCAAATCACTGCTCATCATTTTGATATAAATTATAGATGGAATATGTGTAACAAGAGAATTTTTCCACTCAAGTGTTCAAACAATGACTTTTCTTTGGTGCCTAACACTGGGGTGAAATCAAGAAACATAATTCAAGTGCTGAACATTCCCAACATTAAGTTTAACTAACCTTTCTTACCAAGATGAAAATCAATACGTGCAGAACTTGCCCAGTTTCAACTACCTCATCATGGACAGAGACTGGGACGAGCTTGATACTCCCACGGAAATGTTGCACTAGTCTTTTAAAGTCTCAAAGTCTGAGCTTTCCAAAAGCAATAAATATAGGGATGATTCAAGGACAAGTGCTTCGTATGAACAATAAAGATATTACTGAAACTGCCGGTAGACCAAAATAAACTAAATGTACTAAGTGCCCTGCATTCGCTATATGTGTTCAGCTAATTATCCATTGGTGCTTGTGTCCTTAAGTCTGGTTTTGTCTTTAAATTGGTGCTATTTCAAGTACAGACTTTCCCACGTTTTTTACTCCTTTATAATTTCTCATTTTTGCTGCAATGTCATTTCATCGGCTGTTCAATGATGCATTCCTTTTGCATATATACATTTATTGTTCAGTGCTAAGTCATCATCACTTTATCAGCTTGATGATTACTTTTTGTCATTCATATTTCTAAAATTCAGCAAGTGGATAAAGGATCTCAAAGATCCCATTGACTTACTTGCAGAGTTATCAGTTTGTTGCTCGGCAAGGTCAGGTTTTACTTCCCTGTAATGGTATTTCAATGCTTATTTGTCACAAAAAAAATAATAAAATGTACTGTAAAATTACTTGTTTTCATTTTTATATTTTAAACTGGGAAACACTGGGATGGTATGACAGCAATATACTGTCGGTACAGCTGGGTTGGATATTTGGAAAAATAGCAGAAAGTAAAAATAGCTTTTGGCAGTGTACATTACTAAATCATATCAGAAAGGATTTGTAACCACATCCTTGAGTCACATTATTGTGTATACATAAATTCAATTTAGGCAGCAAAATTTTCCAAAGTGCTTCACAGAAGTGCAATCAGGCATCAAACCAGAAAAAGCGATTATGAGCAACAATTAAAAGCTTGTTCAACCTGGTAGGTTTAAAAGAGAGGCTTAAAGAACAAAACATGTACAGTGATTTAAGGTGGGAATTCCCGAATTTTCATGCAACAATATACACAATAGACGAGAATTAGAGGACACTGGGTTCTTAGGGGCTGACTACTGGAGGAGATTACAGAGTTAGGGAAGAATGATGAGAGCCATTCCAGGTCAGGAAGTACATTTATCATTGTAGCATCATAAGGTTTTTCCTTCTGATTGATTCAGTGTAAATCTGTTGTATGGTTTGGAGCTTCATGCAGAATTTTGTGATGGGTTATTAATCAGCACACAAACTGAATTCTTTGTTAACTGTGGAGAAAAATATCAATTTTATAGTAGACTTCATATGACCTTGTTGATTCTAATAATATTATCTTCCTCTTAGTAGAATTTGTACTATTTAAAGCAAAGGGGTATGTTATAACATTTAAATTCTGGAAGAGGAGAAGGTCTGATAGCAAGCAAAAATCCAGAAAGGCTGGGATTCCACACGTGAAATTTTAACTCTATAATGTAAGTTTCATTTTTGACACCTTCCCCTTCCGAACATTAGCCTGACACAAAAGTATTTGCCTTCTTTACAAGGCTGTCCTTGCCTCCCTGAAGCTGGAGGCCACAGATAAACCTACACAGCAATTTACGATTGAGGCTTCCAAAATCACCATCATCATTAAAATGTGAATCTGACTGCTGAGAGTGAATTACCTGCTCTTGTCCCATTTTAAATAAACTTGGATTTTGGCATGCTGGAGTCAACTTCCACACATGCAACCATTCCTGAAACAGATCCTATCCACTCATACATTTTACAACTTGCCCCAAAACTATTAATTAGTAGCATGTGCTTTTTTTTAAGCATTCCTTGTGCAATTGGGATTTCAGTTGAAAGCAGTTCAAAGCTGAGCTGTTGGAATGCAATGATGCAGAGGCTGGCAGTTGGTATAGTGATGCCTGCCCGTGTTTATCTAAAACTACAGAATATTTACCCCCAGAAAAATATTACTTCTGGAGCTTGATTCGGAGTCACCATAGACCCCCCCATTAACACCTTTCTTATATTTTGTTAAGGTTTTGGAGAGTTTTCCAAAAACAAACATAATCAGTTTTGCTTTTCAACTTAGGACATAATGCCAGTTTTGGTTGCAACAGGAATAACATATCAAAGAGTGTGGACTTTTCCCCTTGGGATTTAAGGGATATTTGCCAAACTGTAAACCAAGTCAGCAAAAATCACTTCTGCAGCACATGAGGAATGTAGATTAAGCTCTAAGAACATGTGTGCAGATATAATCTTAACCATGTTAGAGGAAAAGAGAATCATATTGATGCGCAGAACATACTAAAACATCAAATATATGACTGACCAACTTAAACAGTAAAATTGTGAAGATCCTGTGGAATAATATTAAAAGTAAAATATTAAATTAGTATTAAATATAACAAGTTTAGAACATTTTCATTTCAGGTGGATCAACTTGACATAAATCACATGCTTACCATTGCAGATGGCTGTAAAAGGTTCTGCCTTAGACACCAAATATACTGCAAATTGTAAACAGTAATGCCATCATAGTCATACTGGGCCAAAGGGCTGCTGTCTTCGAGATGACTGATGGCGGTTTAATCTGAGCTGTAAGCTCAGAATTTTCAGAAGGTCACCGTACCTCAGGAGAGGGGAGAGGTGAGCAGGAGGGTCCTTCATGGTAACCTCAGTCAGAATAGGAAATTGGCAAATTGTACAGGCCACATCAAACAATATACGCTTTTTTAATGCGGATGAATGCTATGTTGTGATTTTGTATAAGTGCATATCTATTAACTAAATAACTAGACTTAGTAACTGTGCCCTAATTGGACCATAAGTCTCATTAATTGCCAAAAAGAACATGTATTGATCATTGCCCACCATTTTTACCAAATAAAACATGCAGTCAGTCCAGATACCGTGCAGTAACATAGTTCAATTTAAAAAGGAACTTTGCATAAAAAGTGGATTGGTAAGAACAAATATCATTTCCCACATTTCCAGAGGAAGCCTTTGTTGATTCTGATTCTTTACATTCAGTATTCAAGTCAGATATTGTCAGGTGATAATGGGAACTGCAGATGCTGGAGAATCCAAGATAATAAAATGTGAAGCTGGATGAACACAGCAGGCCAAGCAGCATCTCAGGAGCACAAAAGCTGACGTTTCGGGCCTAGACCCTTCATCAGAGGGTCTAGGCCCGGAATGTCAGCTTTTGTGCTCCTGAGATGCTGCTGGGCCTGCTGTGTTCATCTAGCTCCACACTTTATTATCTCAGATATTGTCGGGGTTTGTTTTGAATATTTTGATTTGATATTCAAGAACTTGTATATACATTATTAAGTTATGGCAAACCATAAACAAATCAGCTCTAACAAGAAGTATTGTTTGTGCTCAAATAATTGCATACTTGAATTTGTTGTGTTGTGAAAATGCCATTTAAAAGAAAAGTGGGTGTGACCAAATTGGAGAAGTTCCTGACAGAGAGAACAGTCCTTTCAAAATACTGCAAGGGGAGATGATGTATTTGGTGTTGGTGTCCAAATGGAAGTAATAGAACCGTCAGGAAATACTCTATTAAATGTGAAGGGTGGAAGCTGACAAACTAAATGAGTACAACTGAATAAAAACCAAAAGAACAGTGGATGCTGTAAATCAGAAACAAAAACAGAAGTTGTTGGAAAAGCTCAGCACGTCTAGCAGCAGTTGTGAAGACAAATCAGAGTTAATGTTTGGGTTGGGTGACCCTTCCTCAGAATTGGACCCAAAATTTTAACACTGTCAGACCTGCTGATCTTCTCCAGCAACTTCTGTTTTTGTTTCTGAACATAACTGAGGGCTTTGTCTTCTATGGTGAAGGTGAATTGTCAGTTGAGGTAAAAGAGAAAAACATAATCAGAAGCATTAGAATAAACACAACACAGACAGAGAAATGTGCAGAAGTTAGTTGTGAGGAAGTCTTAATGAGGTGCTGTAGGAATCATGGATATTGGGTCAGAGGCTAATCTCAGAAAGAGAGAAGAAGAGCAAGTGCAGCATTAGGATGACTTGGACTTCAACCTATGACTGCACATTTATGGAACATGTTGAACATTCATTGTTTCAGTCTTAGTCAATCTCAGTCTTTTAGATGTTACATCAACAACTGTATTGGTCTCATTTACTCCTTGCAAGCTAAACTTAAACAGTACATCAACCTTGGTTCCGATTTCTACAATACTGTCATATGATTAGTTATCTCCACAAGTTCCCCTAATTTCCTCAATATCTATTATACGTGCTATATGAATTTCAGTGATAGGCTGAATATCTCAACCACCAGTGGATCAGCATAAACAGCATACCCCTCTGACTGTTCTGCTCTGGCAGAGTACTAGACTAAAAAATGCATGTTGCAAAGCCCAGGACGTAGGTTTCTATATTTGATGTGATCCTATAATGGGAAAGCACTTACTAAACAATCATGAATGAACTAGAAATTACCAATCAATTTAAGATCCTTAGCTGTGTTTACAATATGGTTTAGTTATGCTTGTTGGCCACCTGACCTTTGCAAGCAGAATGAACATTTACTTTTATTAATTAAGTGAAAACTTTTAGAGGGCAACTGTTCACTGGTATTTTCCCATGGACTAATCAGTACCAACTAAATTTCCAATATAAAAGCTTGCCACTGCAAGGTTAAGCTTCAAGAGCATGCCTCTTTATTTCAGCAAAGAACAAAGAACAAAGAACAATGAACAAGGAAACCTACAGCACAGGAACAGGCCCTTCAGCCCTTCAAGCCTGCACCGATCAAGATTCTCTATCTAACCTGTCATCTATTTTCTAACGGTCTGTGTCCATTTGCTCCCTGCCCATCCATGTACCTGTCCAAATATATCTTAGAAGACACTAACGTGTCTGCGTCTACCACCTCCGCTGTCAACGCGTTCCAGGCACCCACCACCCTCTGTGTAAAGAACTTTCCACGCATATCTCCCTTAAACTTTCCTCCTCTCACTTTAAACTCATGACCCCGAGTAATTGAGTCCCCCACTCTGGGAAAAAATCTTCTTGCTATCCACCCTGTCTATACCCCTCATGATTTTGTAGACCTCAATCAGGTCCTCCCTCAATTTCCGTCTTTCTAATGAAAATAATCCTAATCTACTCAACCTCTCTTCATAGCTAGCACCCTCCATACCAGGCAACATCCTGGTGAACCTCCTCTGCACCCTCTCCAAAGCATCCACATCCTTTTGGTAATGTGGCGACCAGAACTGCACACAATACTCCAAATGTGGCCGAACCAAAATCCGATACAACTGCAACATGACCTGCCAACTCTTGTACTCAATATCCCGCCCAATGAAGGAAAGCATGCCATATGCCTTTTTGACCACCCTATTGACCTGTGTTGCCACGTTCAGGGAACAATGGACCTGAACATCCAGATCTCTCTGTTCATCAATTTTCCCTAGGACTTTTCCATTTACTGTATGGTTCGCCCTTGAATTTGATCTTCCAAAATGCATCACCTCGCATTTGCCTGGATTGAACTCCATCTGCCATTTATCTGCTCAACTCTCCAGTCTATCTATATTCTATTGTAATCTCTGACAGTCTCCTTCACTATCTGCTACTCCACCAATCTTAGTGTCATCTGCAAACTTGCTGATCAGACGACCTACACCTTCCTCCAGATCATTTACATATATCACAAACAACAGTGGTCCCAGCACAGATCCCTGTGGAACATCACTGGTCACAGGTCTCTAATTTGAGAAACTCCCTTCTACTACTACCCTTTGTCTCCTGTTGCCTAGCCAGTTTTTTATCCATCTAGCTAGCACACCCTGGGCCCCATGTGACTTCACTTTTTCCATCAGCCTGCCATGGGAAACCTTATCAAATGCCTTACTGAAGTCCATGTATATGACATCTACAGCCTTTCCCTCATCAATCAACTTTGTCACGTCCTCAAAGAATTCTATTTAGTTGGTGAGACATGACCTTCCCTGCACAAAACCATGTTGCCTATCACCGATAAGCCCATTTTCTTCCAAATGGGAATAGATCCTATCCCTCAGTATCTTCTCCAGTAGCTTCCTTACCACTGATGTCAGACTCACCAGTCGATAATTACCTGGATTATCCTTGCTGCCCTTCTTAAACAAGGGGACAACATTAGCAAGTCTCCAGTCCTCTGGGACCTCACCCATGTCTAAGGAAGCTGCAAAGATATCTGTTAAGGCCCCGGCTATTTCCTCTCTTGCTTCCCTCAGAAACCTGGGATAGATCCCACCCGGGCCTGGGGACTTGTCCACCTTAATGTCTTTTAGGATACCTAACACTTCCTCCTTCCTTATGTCAACTTGACCGAGAGTAAGCAAACATCTATCCCTAACCTCAACATCTGTCATGTCCCTCTCCTGGTGAATACTGATACAAAGTACTCGTTAAGAATGTCATCCATTTTCTCTGAATCAGCGCATAACTTTCCTTCTTTGTCCTTAAGTGGGCCAATCCTTTCTCTAGTTACCCTCTTGCTCTTTATATATGAATAAAAGGCTTTGGGATTTTCCTTAACCATGTTTGCCAGCAATATCTCATGTCCTCTCTTGGCCCTCTTAATGCCTCATTTCAGATTCGCTCTACATTCCCGATATTCTTGCAAAGCTTTGTCTGTCTTCAGTGGCCTAGACCTCATGTGTGCTTCCTTTTTCCTCTTGGCTAGTCTCACAATTTCACCTGTCATCCATGGTTCCTTAATCTTGCCTTTTCTATTCCTCATTTTCACAGGAGCATGTCTCTCCTGCATGCTAATCAACCTCTCCTTAAAAGCCTCCCACATATCAAATGTGGATTTACCTTCAAACAGTTTCTTCTAATCTACATTCCTCAGATCCTGTTGAAACTTGATATAGTTGGCCTTCTCCCAGTTTAGTACTCTTCCTTTAGGACCACTCCCATCCTTGTCCATGATTATTGTAAAACTTACGGAATTGTGGTCGGTATTTCCAAAGTAGTCCCCTACTGTAATATCAACCACCTGGCGGGGTTCATTCCCCAGCACCAGGTCCAGTATGGCCCCTTCCTGAGTCGGATTACATACATACTGCTCTAGAAAACCCTCCTGGACACACCTTACAAATTCTACTCCGTCTTGACCCCTAACACTGAGTGAATCCCAGTCAATGTTGGGAAAATTAAAATCTCCCATCACCACCACCCTGTTTCCCCTACACCTTTCCATTATCTGTTTACATATTTGTACCTCTATCTCACGCTCGCTGTTGGGAGGCCTCTAGTACAGCCCCAGCATTGTTACTGCATCCTTCCTATTTCTGAGTTCTACCCATATTGCCTCACTGCTTGAGTCCTCCATGGGGCCCTCCTTCAGTGCGGCTGTGATATCGTCTTTGACCATTACTGCAACTCCTCCAGCCCTTTTACCTCCCTCTCTATCCCGCCTGAAGCATCAATATCCTGGGACAACTAGTTGCCAATCATGCCCTTCCCTCAACCAAGTCTCAGTAATAGCAATAACATCATACTTCCAGGTACCGATCCAAGCCCTAAGCTCATCTGCCTTATCTACAACACTTCTCGCATTAAAACAAATGCACCTCAGACCACCTGTCCCTTTGTGTTCATCATCTGCTCCCCAACTACTATTCCCTTTAGTCACACTGACTCCATTATCTAGTTCCCTACAGGCTTTCGTTACTACCTCTTTTCTGTCCAATATTTGGCTCCCATCCCCCTGCCACATTAGTTTAAACCCACACCCACAGCGTTAGCAAAAGCACCCCCAAGGACATTGGTTCCAGTCCGGTTCAGGTGTAGATCATCCAATTTGTAATAGTCTCACCTTCCCCAGTGCCGGTTCCAATGTCCCAAAAATCTGAATCCCTCCCTCCTACCCATCTCTCAAGCCATGCATTCATCCTAGCTATTCTTTCATTTCTGCACTGACTAGCACGTGGCACTGGTAGCAATCCTGAGATTACTACCTTTGAGGTCCTACTTTTTAAACTTGGCTCCTAACTCCCTAAATTCTGCTTGTAGGACCTCATCCCGTTTTCTGCCTATATCATTGCTGCCTATATGCACCATGACAACTGGCTGTTCGCCCTCCCCCTTCAGAATGTTCTGCAGTCAATCGGAGACATCCCTGACCCGTGCACCTGGGAGGCAATATACCATTCAGGAGTCTCGTTTTCGACCGCAAAACCGCCTATCTACTCCCCTTACAATTGAATCCCCAATGACTATCGCCCTTCCGCTCTTTTTCCTGCCCTTCTGTACAGCAGAGCCAGCCACAGTGCCATGAACCTGGCTACTGCTGCCTTCCTCTGGTGAGCCATCTCCCCCAACAGTATCCAAAATGGAACTCCTGTTTTGGAGGGACATGACCGCAGGGGACACCTGCACTGCCTTCCTACTCTTCCTCTGCCTTTTGGTCACCCATTTGCTACCTTCCTCAGCAATCCTAATCTGCAGTGTGGCCAAATTGCTAAACATGTTATCCACGACCCCCTCAGCATCGCGTATGCTCCAAAGTGAGCCCATCCGCAGCTCCAGAGCCGTCATGTGGTCTAACAAGAGCTGCAGCTGGACACACTTCCTGCACGTGAAGAAGTCAGGGACATCAGCCCTGTCCCTGAGCTCCCACATTGAGCAAGAGGAACACAACACGGGTGTGAGATCCCTTGACATTATTAAACTTAATTTAGATAAATGAAAAAGGAACCAAAATTAATACTTTTTGGTTGTGGCTCAGAGAAAAATGTCAGCAAGCCAACTTTCTTTTTTTTTCTCCAAATGCTGTTATGGGATTTTCACATTCACTGAAATAACCAAGTTTTGGTATAGCATTTTATCTGTAAGGACATTCAGTGGCATTTACTGAGTATTTCAGCATAGATCATGTGCACACATCCTGAAATAGAAATGGAACCAAGGCTTTTTGACTTAGATTTAAAGTTGTTATGGCTGAACCAATAGCATATTGTGTACACAAAACACAGGCAGAAAATATGTATTTTAAACAATGGTGTCCTCTAACTATTAGCACTCAGCATAATACACTGTATAAAATAATGTTCACATTCAATTTGAATTTTACCACTCATTTATATCAGTTAACAAACAAAATGTTTAATGAACTGAACATGTGTCTGAAAGACATCAGGAAGCTAGAAAGTTATAATTGGGGAACAAAGAGATGGCAGACTAATTAAATATATACTTTGATTCTGTCTTCATGAAGGAGAACACAAACAACATACCAAAAATCTCAGGGAACAAAAAGTCTAGTGAGATAGAGGAGCTAGGGAAAATCAGTATTAGTAGGAAAATGATGTTGGGGAACCTGATGGTATTAATGTCCAATAAATCCACAGGGCTGGATAATCTATAACCCAGTGTAATAAGGAAGTGGCTCTGGAAATAGGGGATGCATTGGTGGCCATTTTTCAAGACAATTTCTGAAACAGTTCCAAAGGATTGGTGGGTTTCTAATGTAACCCTACTATTTTAAAAAAGGAAGTAAACAGAAAACAGAAAATCATAGACCAGTTGGCTTGATGTTTGTGGTGGGGAGATTGCTAGAGTCCACTATAAAAGTTTTAATGCCAGAACACTTGGAAAATGGTGACAAGATTGAAATCATGCTTGACCAATCTACAGGAAATTATTTGAGGGTGTGCCTAGAAGAGTTGATAAAGGGGGATGGAATGGATGTAGTTCACTCAGATTTTCAGAAGGCTTTTGAAGTCCCATATGAGAAATTGATGTGAAGTTAAAGTGCATGGGTTTGAGGGTAGTGTGCTGACTCGTAGAAAGCACTGTCTGGCAGACAGTAAATAAAGAGTTTTTTTCTGAGTGGTAGTCAGTGAATCATGGGTACCACAGGGGTCAATGCTAGGGCTCCAGGTAGTCACATACATGTTGATTTTGATGATGGAACTAAATTGTTATATCTCCAAGGTTACAGACAGCACAAAACTGGGTTGGAGAGTGAAATCAGAGAAGATTCAATGTAATTTGGACAAGTTGAGTGAGTAGACAAATATATGACATATGTAGCATAACAAAGGTAATTTTATTGACTTCGGTGGCAAAACCAGAAAGGAATTTATTTTAATGGTGGCAGATTGGAAAAGGGGTACAGCAACAAGACTTGTGTATCCATGTGCACCAGTTGCTGTACATGCACATAGGTCTAACAGGCAGTGAAGAAGACAATTGTCATGTTGGCCTTCACAGTGAGAGAATTTGAATACAGGTGCAGGGATTTCTTTCTACAATTGTATATGGCCTTGGTGAGACCACACCGAGAGGACTGAGTCCAGTTTTGATCTCCTTCCCTCAGGAAAGATGGCCATTGAGGGAATGCAATGAAGATTGATTCCTGTGATGGCAGGACTGACCTATGAGGAGACATTGGCTTGTTTAGGACTTTAGGCACTAGTTTTGAGGAAAGGAGGAGGATCTCTTAGACACCTGTAAAATGCTAATAGGACTAGATGGGGTTAATGCAGGTAGGATGTTCCTAATAACCAGGGAAACCAGAAACAGGGATAACAGTATAATGTCATGGGGTAGTCCATTTAAGACAGGGATGATCAGAAATTTCTTCACCAGAGAAAGGTGACTCCTCTGACACAAAGTGGCTGAGGTCAAAATATTGAATATTTTCAAGAGGAATTAGATATAGTTCTTTGGGCTAAAGGGATCAAGGGTGTAGAGAGAAAGTGGGAAGAGGGCATGGAGTTGATTGATTAGCTATGATCATAGTGGAGCAGGCTCACAAAGTTGAATGGCCTACTCCTGTTACTATTTTTCCCATGTTTCTAAAACTGTCCATGCTTTAGAAACAACTTAAAGTCTGCCCACAGGGCACTGTATAAAGAATTAAACTACTGATGAGAAAAAAAATTTACCTGGCACAGAACAAAGTTGAGCAGCACATAGGAAACTTTAACAATAACAGATGAGAGAATTGAAGATGGGACTATAATTCAGCAGAGGACATCAATTTTCTAGGCTGTGAGGCAGGAGGAATGGTGAGGAGATGATGATTACTGACATCTGAAGCAATGCTGTCAGAAAAGTAGCACTGAAGGACTCAAAGTTTCCACCGAAGTGATCCTTCCCTTTGAGGGTCACCTCTCAATCTTCTGGTTTTAAGAGTTACTTTGTGCTTATCCATAGCACCTGGTTATGTTGTACATTAGAGCTGACAAGTTCTAGTGAAGAGTTTCTTCATTTCACTACCGAGAAATAGCATGAATGGTCTGTCAAAAATAACTGAGAGATGTAGAACTTATCTAAACAGAGACACAAAGTTTTCACAAGTTGAAAACCTTAGCAAATCTCAGGACCAAAGTAGCGGCCCTTGAGGTAAAGGGAGATAATGGCACAGCAGAATGAAAATAATCGAATCCTAAACAGAAAGACAACATGCAAAAACCAACACTGTGTGCTATTCGAAGACAATTTATATCCCAAGCAAACAAAGGCCAACCCACTACACATCAAGCATGTAGGGAGCTTATGAAGGGCAAAGAATGAATCAATGAAGACATTTGAGAACTTAACCTAAGATTCTGTGCTTGATTTTCACACCCTCAACTCCATTCAATACCACATCTGGATCAGAATCAGTGCGGAGTGAAGTTCGAAAATCCTTTGGACTGCTAAAGAAACAATATCTCAAGAACAGACCGAATCCCTGCTGAAATTCTAAACACAACTGAAATATATTCTGAGCACCATCTCACATCACTCATCTGGGAAGACAGATGGATGCTATGGAATTACAGGGACGCTGTGTTCATGACTAAATTCATAAAAGGAGACAAGTCCCTGCACCGTAGTAAAGCTTCCCTGTTATCTCACAAAAGGAAAAATATTGTAAGAATTGTCGTCATTTGCCAAAACCCAGTAGTCGAGGAATTCCCTCTAGAGATGGAGTATAGTTGCTGTCTCTCGAGAGACAACACAGACATAACCTTGACTTTGTGGCGCATCCAGGAAAATGCAAGAATCAGCACCAACTCTTGACATGACCATTTTTGACTTTAGAAGCAAATATACTCCTTGAATTTTACTGCCCTCAGACATTTGTAGCAATTCTCTGTCTACACCACTGCCAAAACAACTGCTCTTGTCCAAACTCAGTAATGGCAGGAGATTAACTGAAGGATAAAAGAATATGGATGTTCTCAAAGCATGTTGAAGAAGTCAAACATTCCTGTCGATCACTGGAAGATAATGGATTATGATGGATGGAAAATGGAGAAAGTTCATTGGAAATGGTAATGAACACAAAGTGGCTGTCAGAAACACACAGAAGCAATTTCAAAGCATTTGATAGAGCACTCAAACCTCCTTACAACTTCAAATCATCAAAGAACCACTTTCCCTACTGTGTACCAGAACCTGTAAATTGCAAATTGGATTTTATCAGAACTGATAAAACTGTAGAGCAAGCAAGACATCCTTGATCCTCGGGGACGGTTTGAGAAGTATGATGAGCAAAACATTTCCTATTGGCAAAGAACATGCCGAGCAGCATGCAGACAACTTTAATATTGACAGATGCAAGAATTGAAGATGAGATTACGTAAATGCCAGAACACAGAAATTATCCAGATGTGACAGAGGGGAAGTGGGAAACTAATGAGAAACCAGTAACTGAAGAGTAAGGAATGAAATGCTATGGAAAGAAAAACCACAGCTTGCAACAAAATTGACTTTAATGAAACCTCAAGCTGTCTTCCCTTAATTACATTCTTTCACATTAAAAGTTGGAGAAGTACATGGTCAGTTAGGGAAGAATTGTTGGTCCAGACTCCAATAACATTAAGTAAAACATTGGAATTAATCTTGTATAACTTCCCACATTCATTGTTCTGTTATAGAGACAACGTGTGGGCCGACAACAAGCAACTGCAGATCCAGAGCTGATGGCTGAAAACGATAACCATATTAGAAGAACAGGAGGGGCTTTGTCACTTCAAATTATAGACCTGATGTTTAATGATGTTGTGGATGAAGAAGTTGAAGGCGTTCTGATTGACTGTGAATTGATTGAGTGTGACAATCTGCAACAACATTCTGAAGCTCTGTGTTTGAAAAATGACAATACACAAACCGCACTGTCTCTAATCGTTCATTTTTGTGTTCAATTTTGGATATAGTGAAGCACCAAGGCTTCCTTCAGTTTTGAAATAATATTATGACCTTTTTAATTTGGCCACTATTTACTTTTGCCATTTCCTTACTGTGAAAACAGAACACTTGTGGTTTATTTTGACCTTTGCACCTCCTGGCTGATTGGTTTCCTGTCACTTCTGATAGTGCGCACAACATTATCCAGCTTGTTCATTTCTTTCCTCGGGTTTCTTATTTTCAACCTGATTTTTTTCACTTTGCTTTTTTTGCTCTATCCCTTCTCCCTTTTCAAATTCCTGCAGCAGCTAAAGGTAACGTATATGTACTGTTGATGTTTATCGGGTCGTAAGTGCATTGCTGTTTTCAGGTGAATAAGGTTGCTTCTAGAATCAAAGCTTCAGAGACAATTTAGAGGAAAAACAGACCCAGCTAAGGCTAGAGTCCGTCTATCGTGTCAGCAGTTAGGTTCTGAGCAGACTGATTTAGTATTAAAAGCACTCTGTTTCTTCACAGGCTAATGCAAAGCAGTCCAGAAATTACAACTGATTCTTTAAAAAAAATAAAATTACATTGCTAGGGCACTCTTGTCGCATGGTGGTAACGTCCCTACCCCTGGACCAGGGGGCCTCAGTTCAAGTCCCAGCTGCTCCAGAGGTGTGTAATAACATTCCTGGACAGTTTGTTTAGAAAAGTAGGTGAAAGCACATTGCTTTCTCTGAAATGTTAACAGCATTTTTTTTTCAGAGAAAGTTGATGAAACAAAGAACTGGATTTTTGAATCAAAACTAGAACCTAAAATTCAGAATAATTACAAGTTTGCAAGCATTGGCTTCAAGGAGAAATAGATCCCCGGCGTTCATGAGGCCAAGCATTTAATTGACTTGGTGATGTGTTTGACACCCATGTAATGGCTGGTGGGGTGAGAACAAATGTGGGCTACCTGCAGTGTGGATCTGATTTCACGTCATCAGAGCAGCCGGTAGTGTGGGTGAGCAGAGGCTGCTTCACTTTCCCAAAACATCTGGAGAGTCAGGAGCCTGAAACTGGTACAGACAGCCCTTAAATTTTCAGGAGCGGACTCAGAGCTCATGTTCAAAACTGAGAGAGATTCCAGGAGAATGTATAGCACAGAAACAGATGAAGGATTGTCAGTTTTAATCCCAGTTTTGGTAAAAAGGGACCCTGTTTAAACACAGCCTGTTGGTCCCAAGAACAGAAGGGACTAAGTTTTTCAAATACCAGAGTAAAACCAACCTCAGCCAATAGAAACATTGATCACCTAATTGCTGGTTCCAAATTGGCCAGAGAGACAGTGACAGGGCAAAGATAATTGAGATCACAGAGTCCATTAAAAGGCATTTCATGTATCGTACAATCGTCAAAATTAGGGGTTCCCTTTGCTTCACAATATCAGCTAGACAACAGACAGCAACACAGTCTACATTCAAACTGAAAACTAAAACTAAATGGTGGAGATCTGAAACAAAACCAGAAATTTCTGGGAAAACTCAGCGATACAGGGAGCATCCGTAGAGAGAAAGCACTCAAACAAATCTTTCTTGTTACGGGACCAGTCGAGGCAAGTTTTGTTTTCTGATTGACCTACTCAGATGGCAAAAGCAAAGAATATAAAAGGAAAGAACAGGTTTCAATAGCAGGAGAAAGGAAAGAAGAAACACAAGATTCATAGTTATACAAGAATAATACAGCAGAGTAGCGTCTCATTTTCTATAACCAGGACCAAAGGAAGTCACATAACCCAAGGAATGGTTATGGCCCAAAGGGCTTTGACCAGAGAAGTGAGCAAATGCAACAGAGTAAATGTTTCACCTGGAGCCTGCAGTCCCCTCAACCAAATGCTATGTGCAGCATTGCTTAGAACATAGAACATAGAACAGTACAGCACAGAACAGGCCCTTCAGCCCACAATGTTGTGCCGACCATTGATCCTCATGTATGCACCCTCAAATTTCTGTGACCATATACATGTCCAGCAGTCTCTTAAATGAACCCAATGACCTTGCTTCCACAACTGCTGCTGGCAATGCATTCCACGCTCTCACAACTCTCTGCGTAAAGAACCTGCCTCTGACATCCCCTCTATACTTTCCACCAACCAGCTTAAAACTATGACCCCTCGTGCTCGCCATTTCTGCCCTGGGAAACAGTCTCTGGCTATCAACTCTATCTATGCCTCTCATTATCTTGTATACATCAATTAGGTCCCCTCTCCTCCTCCTTTTCTCCAATGAAAAGAGACCGAGCTCAGTCAACCTCTCTTTGTAAGATAAGCCCTCCAGTCCAGGCAGCATCCTGGTAAACCTCCTCTGAACCCTCTCCAAAGCATCCACATCTTTCCTATGATAGGGCGACCAGAACTGGACGCAGTATTCCAAGTGCAGTCTAACCAAAGTTTTATAGAGCTGCAACAAGATCTCACGACTCTTAAACTCAATCACCCTGTTAATGAAAGCCAAAACACCATATGCTTTCTTAACAACCCTGTCCACTTGGGTGGCCATTTTAAGGGATCTATGTATCTGCACACCAAGATCCCTCTGTTCCTCCATGCTGCCAAGAATCCTATCCTTAATCCTGTACTCAGCTTTCAAATTCAACCTTCCAAAATGCATCACCTCGCATTTATCCAGGTTGAACTCCATCTGCCACCTCTCAGCCCATCTCTGCATCCTGTCAATGTCCCGCTGCAGCCTACAACAGCCCTCTACACTGTCAACGACACCTCCGACCTTTGTGTCGTCTGCAAACTTGCTGACCCATCCTTCAATCCCCTCATCCAAGTCATTAATAAAAATTACAAACAGTAGAGGCCCAAGGACAGAGCCCTGTGGAACCCCACTCACCACTGACTTCCAGGCAGAATATTTTCCTTCTACTACCACTCGCTGTCTTCTGTTGGCCAGCCAATTCTGTATCCAAGCAGCTAAGTTCCCCTGTATCCCATTCCTCCTGACCGTCTGAATGAGCCTACCATGGGGAACCTTATCAAATGCCTTACTGAAGTCCATATACACCACATCCACAGCTCGACCCTCATCAACTTACACCTTTCAACCAAAGCACAGGTAACTTTGGGACTTCCACAACTGTGAGTAATAGTATATAGGGGAGTTTATTTCAATAAAGTCCTTGGAGAAGTGACCAGCTTTGTTAGTAGTCATACAATAACATTTATCATTGGTCGTGCCATGTTGAGATTCACTATACGTATTAAAAATATTCTTTTCATTCAAAATTTGAAATCTGTGTTGATTGTATTATTCATCAGGTCTCAGTGTGGTTCATAAAGATGAGTGCAGACCTTTGACCATAAATCAGTGAGTTTGTGTGTGACCAACAATTTTCACTAACGAGCTTCAGGAGAAGAAATCTCCATCCTCACCTGGCCTAGCCTATATGCAACTCCAGACCCACAGCAATGTGGTTGACTCTCTCTCACTTGCCCTCTGAAATGGCCCAGCAAGCCATTCAGTTGTAATCTTATTCAATCGTTACAAAGTCTCAAAGAAATGAAACTGGATGGATTGCCTGGCGTTGACGTCAGCATTGGAAAAGACAACGGCTGAAACAGTTAAGCAACAGCCTGATAAAGCCATACTCATGGACTTATACCTTACAGACAATGTCCTAGACACCACCATCACCATCCCTGGATATGTCCTGTCCCACCGTAGGACAGACCCAGCAGATGTGGCGGCACAGTGATATACAGCTGGGAGGGAGTTACCCTGGGAGCCCTCAACACTGACGCTGGACCCAATCAAGTCTCATGGCTTCAGGTTAAACATGGGCAAGGAAACCTCCTGCTGATTATCTCATACCGTCCTCCCTCAGCTGATGAATCAGTACTCCTCCACGTTGAACAACACTTAGAAGAAGCACTGAGGATGGCAAAGGCATAAAATGTTCTCTGGTGGAGGATTTCAACGTCCACCACCAACAGTGGCTCAGCAGCAGTACTACTGATCGAGCTGGTTGGGCCCTAAAGGACATAACTGGTAGACTGGTTTGTGTTAGGTGGTGAAGGAATCAACAAGAGGGAAAAACATACTTGATCTCATCCTTACTGATCTGCCAGCTGCAATTTCACCTGTCTGCGACAGTATCGGTCAGACTGACCACTGCACAGTCCTTATGGAGACGAAGTTCCTCCATCACATTGAGAATAACCTCCATTGTGCGTGTGGCACTATCACCGTGCTAAATGGGGCAGAGTTGACACAGATCTAGCAATTCAAAACTGGGCATCCATGAGGTGCTGTGGGCCATCAACAGCAGCAGAATTATCCTCCAGTGCAATCTGTAACCTCATGGCCTGGCATATCCCACACTCAACCAGTACCATCAAGCCAGGGGATCAATCATGGTTCAATGAAGAGTGCAGGAGAGCCTGCCAGGAGCAGCACTAGGAATACCTGAAGATAAGATATCATCCTGGTGATGCCACCAAACAGGGCTACTTGCACACCAAACAGCATAAGGAACAAGTGATAGAGCTAAACAATTTCACAACCAAAGGGTCAGATCTAAGCTCTGCTGTCCTGCCACATCCAGTCACGAATGAGATAAGCATTCCCACAAACAATGAATCAGAATTACGCTCTGCAATCCAGCTGCATCCAGCTGTGAATGGTGGTGGACAATTAAACAACTCACTGGAGGAGGACACTCCACAAATATCCCTATCTTCGATGATGGAAGACCTTAGCACATCAGTGCAAAAGATAACGCTGAAGCTTTTGCAGAAATCTTCAGCCAGACATACTGAGTCAATGATCCTTCTTGGCCTCCTCCAGGGCTCCCCAGCATTACAGATACTAGTCTCCAGCCAATTCAATTCACGCCACGTGATATCAAGAAACCATTGGAGACACAGGATACTGCAAAGGCTATAGGCCCTGATAATAATACTGAAGTCTTGCGCCCCAGGACTTACTGCTCCCCTAGTCAAACTGTTCCAGTACAATTAAAACACTGGTATCTACCTGACAATGTGGAAAATTGCCCAAGTATTTCCTGTACACAAAAGGCAAGAAATACCCATCCCACCAACTACCAGCCCA
The DNA here is from genome assembly GCF_030684315.1 of Stegostoma tigrinum. Classification (NCBI taxonomy): domain Eukaryota; kingdom Metazoa; phylum Chordata; class Chondrichthyes; order Orectolobiformes; family Stegostomatidae; genus Stegostoma; species Stegostoma tigrinum. The sequence goes on along the minus strand of NC_081360.1, from coordinate 37,524,616 downwards.
TCAGGTCACTCTCAATCATCAGGAAAGCGATGGAAGGTGTCAACAACAGTGCTATCAAGCTGTACCTGCTCAGCAATAACTTGCTCAGTGATGCCCAGTTTGGTTTCCATCAGGGATACTCAGCTCCTGACCTCCTTACAGCCTTGGTTTAAACATAGACAAAAGAGTTGAATTTCAGAGGCGACGTGAGGTGAGAGCAACAGCCCTGAACATCAAGATTCAACTGAGAGTGACATCAAGGAGCCCTGGTAAAACTGCAGTCAATGAGTATCAGGAGGTTACCTCTCCCTTGGATGGAGTCATCCCTGACACATAGGAAGATGGTCATGGTTGTTCAAAGTCAATCAGCTCAGCTCCAGGACATCTCTGCAGGAGTTCCTCAGCATAGTAACCTCAGCCGCTTCATCAATCACCTTCCCTTCAGCATAACATCCGAAGTGGGAATGTTTGCCACTGATCGTGCAATGTTCAGCACTATTTGTGATTCCTCAGTAAATGAACAAGTCCATGTTCTGAGGAAAGGGCACCGACCCGAAATGTTCACTTTGATTTTTATTCACAGATGCTGCCAAACTTGCTGAGCTTTTCCAGCGACTTCTGTTTTTGTTCATGATTTACAGCATCTGTTGTTCTTTCAGCTTTTATGTACTATCTACAAGATGCATTGCAAAAATTCATCAAAGAACCTCAGACAGCACCTTCCAAACCCACAAACAATTCCATCTAGAAGGACAAGGACAGCAGGTATATGGGAACACCACCACCTTCAAGTTCATCTCCAAGCCACTTACTGTCCTGACTTGGAAATATATCACATTCTTTCACTGTTGCTGGGTCAAAATCCTGGAATTCCCTCCTTCGTGTCATTGTGGGTCAATCTACAGCAGCAGCTCAAGAAGGCAGCTCACCATCACCTTCATAATCTGTAATATAGCAACATGCACTAAGTGTGATCGAACCAAGTTTCATTTTGTTCATTCACATGAAGTATGCATCACTGACTGGCCCAGAAACTATTGTCTATCCTTAAAGTTCAATACATGTTTAGAGTAATTTTCCTACCGGTATTTTATGCCCTTCATTCAGTGTACCTTTGAAAGACATGTTCATATCATCATTGTATCACAGCATGTAGTCTAAGGGTGTATGGGTCTCAATAACATCTTACTTGCAATCACTTGGAGTATTACATCTTCTGGAAGCATGTTCTTCTAGTACTAGCCCAGGTATTTGTGTGTCTGTGAATTGAATCATTATATACAATGGCCAGCCATAATAAGTGCCCCTTGGATCCTTCAGTACCATATTACACAGTTCTAATTTCTTATGATAGAAGGTATATCATAAACATTGCCATATAATGTAAAGCTATCCTGAAGGAGGCAAAATCCATATCATGGTTAAAGTCTATGTTCTTGGTAGTAGATATTTGGAAACCTCAAGGAAGATCAAAATTTCAACAACCCTGGAGACTTACAAATACGAACAATCAACGGTATTAGTTTTTGTGTACAGATAACTGTGTCAATCTGTAGATAGAACACCAACTAACCAGGACACAGAGCCATTTTCTTCCTGATTAAACATAGAACATAGAACATTACAACACAGTACAGGCCCTTCGGCCCTCGATGTTGTGCCGACCTGTCATGCCGATCTGAAGCCCATCTAACCTATACTATTCCATGTATGTCCATATGCTTATCCAATGACGACTTAAATGTACCTAAAGTTGGCGAATCTACTACCATTGCAGGCAAAGCATTCCATTCCCTTGCTGCTCTTTGAGTAAAGAAACTACCTCTGACATCTGTCCTATATCTTTCACCCCTCAATTTAAAGCTATGCCCCCTTGTGCTCGCCGTCACCATACTAGGAAAAAGGGTCTCCCTATCCACCCTATCTAACCCTCTGATTATTTTGTATGTCTCAATTAAGTCACCTCTCAACCTTCTTCTCTCTAACGAAAACAGCTTCAAGTCCCTCAGCCTTTCCTCGTAAGACCTTCCCTCCATACCAGGCAACATCCTTGTAAATCTCCTCTGCACCCTTTCCAAAGCTTTCACATCCTTCTTATAATGCGGTGACCAGAACTGTACGCAATACTCCAAGTGCGGCCGCACCAGAGTTTTGTACACCATAACCTCTTGGTTCCGGAACTCAATCCCTCTATTAATAAAAGCTAAAACAATGTATGCCTTCTTAACAGCCCTGTCAACCTGGGTGGCAACTTTCAAGGATCTGTGTACATGGACACCAAGATCTCTCTGCTCATCTACACTACCAAGAATCTTACCATCAGTCCAGTACTTTGCCTTCCAGTTACTCCTACCAAAGTGCATCACCTCACACTTGTCTGCATTAAACTCCATTTGCCACCTCTCAGCCCAACTCGGCAGCTTATCTACATCTCTCTGCAACCTACAGCATCCTTCGTCACTATCCACAACTCCACTGACCTTAGTGTCGTGTGCAAATTTACTAACCCATCCTTCTACGCCCTCATTCAGGTCATTTATGAAAATGACAAACTGCAGTGGACCCAACACCGACCCTTGCGGTACACCACTAGTAACTTAAAATCAAGATATTTCATGTTAGAAAAAAAATCTAACAGTGCTTACGTTAAAACTAAAATAACTGAAATTATAGAGAGAATCAGAACCAAAGATAACATATCAGTGAGTACCCCACCGTTCTCCCTTTCAAAAAAATGAACTAGTATCCTGTTGTTCTAAATTAATAAGAGAATTAAATGGACCTCCCAGCACAGCTACAAAACTTGCTAGAAAGAAAATACAACTGCAAAATCATTATAACACCATTTTCTACACTGTGGCTTACCTCTAACCTAGTTCTCCACCTTCTTTCTTCAAATCTGCACCAGAATAAAAAAGACCCACGTGACATCATTACTCCTTACTTGGTGGAAATGCCACCTAGAGGCAGAACTTTAAGTGCAAGTGTATATTTCTTGAATCAACATTCTTAAAAACACAAAGCCAGGAAAGGAGCAGCAACACAACAAAAAGGGATGTAAAAGGGAAAACTTAAAGGAGAGAGAAGCAATGTTCAGCACAACATCATGTGCTAAAGGGCCCGTTCCTGTGCTGTACAGTTTTATCTTCTAAGTTCAAAACCTGTAAAATAAGTAAACAAACTCTGTATAGCTCCCTCCTTCTGAAAAGAAGCAAAGAGTTCTGAAGAGAAAGCAAAGGCGTACACTTAGTTATAGGTTGGGCAAATCTAAACGGATTCATACACACAGCAACTCAAAGAGTTTATTGACCAATTTGTCAAAAGATGCTGCAGTAAATGTCGTGAGTGTGACTTTAGTTATTGTTTCTATAATTAAAATCTTGAGGAAAGATCTTTTGGGCAATAAATAGGGTCAGATCAGTAATGCAGTTCTTGAGGATGGTTGCAAGCATGAAGCCATAGTGGCAAGCCAACAACAATTGCAAGCTTTTGGTACAGCCAACATTATTGTTGTGGTCTGCAAAGTGTACCAAACAAACAAAATATTAACAGATGTGGTTGTTGCACCTACCCAAAAAGTTGTTCGACTTCTTTGGATGCCTGTAAAGCATGTGACATGAAGGGACATTAAGCACACAAACACAGAAAATCTGGTTCCCAAGGCCATGCTAGAACCCAGACCAAAGTTGATTAGTAAAACAGTACAACACTACACCATTGGCAGCAAGGAACATGCCAAGAATACGCACAAATGCAAATACATTAATGAAGCTCAGAGTCATCTATGAGCAAGGCAAATTTCGGAAGATGATTGAAGATTCCACATTGCTGGCCTCACACACAATGTCAAAGGTATCGGGCCTCTTGTTTCAGGTATGTGCTAATTGAGCCAGACCAATTTCTATCCATCTCTACTTTAAGTCACATATCAAACACACTACAGGAGAACATTGCATCAAGTCCCTTTCAACAGAAGAAATCTGATCCACTTATAGATAATTATAAATATTGAGTTCAAAAAGGCCAGTGTGACTGTTGACATGGAAACTGTTTGTCACAGTGTGGATAGTTTTGTCTTCTAGTATAAGACAAGAATTATTTTAATTCAAAATTATTTTCACTGTTCTACAGTCTGCATTATTTTTCTATTCTGTAAACGTGTTTGAATATTACTGAGAGTTTCACAGCTTTAGAATAGAATATGCCCTAGATTCCTCAGACTTCCCTTTTGAGACCCTTCAGTTACTGTTTGCTTTGGAAGTTGCAGAAACCATGACGTAAGAAGGGAATATTCCAGAAATTTAATAGGAAGGGAAAGACCTTCAACTTATTTAAAATGAAAATAACATCAATTTGAAAACAGATTGGGATTTGAACTTCCTAGTCAAACTGAAAAAAAGTGCATCAGCCACCCATCACAGATAAGATCTCATTTTTGGTGAAATTATTACAGACATTATGAAACCTGACCTCATTTTCAACTCTTGCACAACGAAAGATATGTGCAGTTGAATTGTACAATCAATTGTTTACAACGCATGAATGAAAGAAGTGAATAAAGCAATTCCATTACTAATAGAAGCAGACAATGAAGGAGTACAAAGACTATAAAGGCTCATTTGCAATGCACATATATAAACACCAAGAGCATGCTGAATATGTTTGATGAGCTGCGAGCACAAACCTGGGTGTGAGAATACGATGTAGTAACCACACCAGAAAGGTAGAGTCATAATGATAGACACATAAGGTCGAAACATAATTTTTTTACATATGTGACTAAACCTGAGTTGCTTCAAGACTTTGGAGAGATTGTTCCCATTAGACCAGCGGAATTTCTCACCCTATCTTCCCAAACGCACCCTCATTAACTACCTCAGGGATAGTAGGAACTGCAGATGCTGGAGAATCCAAGATTACAAACTATGGAGCTGGATGAACACAGCAGGCCAAGCAGCATCTTAGGAGCACAAAAGCTGATGCTTCGGGCATAGACCCTTCATCAGAAATGTGGGAGGGGAAGGGGGTTCTGAAATAAATAGGGAGAGGGGGGAGGCAGATCGAAGATGGATAGAGGAGAAGATAGGTGGAAAGGAGACAGACAAGTTAAAGAGGCGGGGATAGAGCCAGAAAGGTGAGTGTAGGCGGGGAGGTAGGGAGGGGATAGGGCAGTCAGGTCAAGAGGGTGGGATGCGGTTAGTAGGTTGGAAATGGGGGTGGAGCTTGAGGTGGGAGGAGGGGGTAGGTGGGAGGAAGAACAGGTTAGGGAGGCTGGGATGAACTGGGCTAATTTTGGGATGCAGTAGGGGGACAGGAGATTTTGAAGCTTGTGAAATCCACTTTGATACTATTGGGCTGCAGGGTTCCCAAGCGGAATTTGAGTTGCTGTTCCTGCAACCTTCAGATGGTATCGTTGTGGCACTGCAGGAGGCTCATGATGGACATGTCGTCTATGGAATGGGAGGGGCAGTAAAATGGTTCACAACTGGGAGGTGCAGTTGTTTAGTGTGAACCAAGTGTAGGTGTTCTGCACAGCCGTCCCCAAGCCTCCGCTTGGTTTCCCCAATGTAGAGGAGGCCACAACAGGAACAGTGGATGCAGTATACAAAATTGGCAGATGTGCAGGTGAACATCTGCTTGATGTGGGAAGTCTTCTTGGGGCCTGGGATGGCGGTGAAGGGGAAGGTGTAGGGGTAAGTGTAGCACTTCCTGCGGTTGCAGGGGAAGGTGCTGGGTGTGGTCGGGTTGGAGTAGAGTGTGGAGCAGACAAGGGAGTCACAGAGAGAGTAATCCCTCCGGAAGGCAGACAATGGTGCGGAGGGAAAAATGTCTTTGGTGATGGTGTCGGATAGCAGATGGCGGAAGTTTCGGAGAATGATGCGTTGAATCTGGAGGTTGGTGGGGTGGTACGTGAGGATGAGGGGGATTCTCTTTTGTTGGTTATTGCTGGGACGGGGTGTGAGGGATGAATTACGGGAAATGCAGGAGACACGGTCAAGGATGTTCTTGACCTCTGTGGGAGGAAAGTTGCAGTCGTTGAAGAACAGGGATATTGAGATGTACGGGAGTGGAATGCCTCATCCTGGAAGCACATGCGGCAGAGGTGAAGGAATTGGGAATAGGGAATGGCATTTTTGCAGGAAGGTGGGTGGGAGGAAGTGTATTCTAGGCAGCAGTGGGAGTCAGTGGGCTTGACATGGATATCAGTTTCTAGGTGCTTGCCTGAGATGGTGACAGAGAGGTCCAGGAAGGTGGTGGAGGTGTTCGAGTTGGTCCAGGTGAACTTGAGGTTGGGGTGGAAGGTGTTGGTGAAGTGGCTGAACTGTTCGAGCTCCTTGTGGGAGCACAAAGCGGCGCCAATTCTGAATCTATCACATCTCTAACATCTGTTTTCCATCCCGTCTTACTAAACGTGATTCCCACAACAACTCATCACTCAATGGACACCTGTTGAAACACCAGCATACCTTGCGATCATGCCAATTTCGAAAGGCTGCTGTGTACCTAGATAAGCATTGGCAATCTATCCCTAGCCATCTCTGGCAATGTAATGGCACAGTAGCCATGAAGTCACAGTGCAGGGATTGCATTGCTGATACTCCCTTACACATACAAAACCATTATTTCATCTTCGTAGCTGTCTAACATCAGGCCTTACACTTTACCTGTCAGTAGCTATATTCCAGCTAAACAAATTCTCTAAGTTTGTGTCATCCTTTCCTAATGCCCTCTGTTCAACTGAATCCTGTCATTATCCAGAACAAATGCAAAAGTTGCTGGAAGCTCAGCAGGTCTGGCAGCATTTGTGAAGAAAAGATTAGAGTTAACATTTCAGGTCTGGTGACCCTTCCTCAGGACTGAGCACTATCTAGCAGAGGAACATCACATACAGGCAAGCAAGTGGAAAGACGCAACACAAACAGAAGCTTGTATTTAAGATTCAAAAGGGAACAAAAGCAATAGCTAACTTTGTGCCCAACAATTCCAACCAGATTTCAGCAACATGACTAAAATAATTTAGGGACAACAATTTCCTGCTGCACCCCATTCTCATTGATTGGAAGGATGTGTTTCTAGATTTGGGACAGGGGTGCTGCCTGTCTCATAACACCCCTGTCTTAACCCTACGCCCACATCAAACACCAAACTTCGTCTCCCATTCGGCACAATCATAAAATTTATATGGTAGGTGGGAATTTGAATTTGTGGGGCTCGCACAGTACCCATTGGAAGGTTGAACAAATGGTGGTTCCCCTTCAGCCAGCAGTGGCTTTTCATACCATCATGCTGATAACCACAATATTATTAAGATACCGAAGTTAAATTTGCAAGCACTGCTGGCATGTATTAAATTGCCTTTGACCCAGTGTCTGACCTCTTGAACCATGCATTAGACATTGATAATGCCCAAGCTGCTCTTTACAATCCCCCTCTGGAAGCCACAGTAATGGTCACAGTTAGTGACCTATCCCCTCCTGCAGCCTACATTGCCCTTTTCCACATACCTTCTGTCACCTTGGGGCTTCCCCACATTGATATCCTACACCGCACCCCTCCCCCCCCCACCTGTCAATATACCTGTTTCCACTCCACTCACGCCTCCCCCATCGTTCCTGGCAGTGATTCCTCTGCTGCCCCTACAATCTTCTGGAAAGATTGGCAGGGATACCCAGGAGTGTATTCACCACATACCTGTGATTAATTTCAACAGTTAGCATGTCTGATTTATGACTGACTAGACCTTTGACCACTGTGCACACAGCTCGCCGACTGATGATATGCAATTCCCTTACTGTTGGTGCCCGAGTGACAGCTGCCCATTCCCTGTACAGTCCTGGGACAATTCCCCAGACTGTGAACCTCACTAGCATGTGACTGGCCGCGCCGACATCCCTGGACTGTGACATTTTTTTTGCTGCACGACCTAGTGTTTCCTCACTATACCTTACCAAACTTGCATCAGCAAGTTTCATCGTGATCTCTATTGCCTGCCCTTAGCACTATCTTACCAAGCACCATTCCGAGAATAACTCACCCCTCAGTGGATGTCCTGGAATTGATTGGCATCTCTGTGCCATCATTACAGTACAGTTGTTTACCTGGACAAGCACTGTCAGTTCAGAGCTGCCCTATATTGTTGCTGAAATATGCGCCAGACGAGGGAAGCAAGGGAAATATGGCTCGTTGCTTTCTGGGCTGGAATCTGAAGGCTCTGTAGGATGGGATAGTGAACAGGTAGGAAATCTTTGACTCCTAGGACCAACATTAGAAGCCACAACATCAGACTGCCTTTGCCTGGTCAGAGGTTGCCACTGGGCTAAGTGCAGTCTCATCTAGAGAAATGCCCAGTACTGTAGGAAGAAGGTTGATGCCTTTCAGCCCTCCACCAGGCTAATTGCCACCATCTCCTCTCTGTTACCTAACACTCACTGTATCTTTGCTACTGTCATCACCACTCACCAGGGCTCATGCTTCACCACTTTCATGATTGTCTGCAACATCTTTACTCACATTCTCCCAATCACTCCAACCCTCAATACCACTAACCCTGTGTGCCCTCTGTCTTATCTACTCTCTCACTCAGGGCACATCCCCACCTGCATCAAAAATAACGCACTTTTATCTCCCTTAATACCTACCAAAAACTTTGCCATTTTTCAGGCTCCTATAAGGTTCTTCCATGTGTATTAGATCTTTAAACGTTCGCCATTGCCTGTCTATCCCTATAATTTAACGTGTTTTGTTAATCCACCATAGCCAGTTTCCCCCTTGTTTCCTTGTTTAGAATTAATACTCTAGTTTCTGATTAAGTTTGAGAATGCTGTAATTCATTTAAAATGCTATCAAATTATAGTCACCCTTTCCTAGAGATTCTTTTGCAACAAGATTATTACTTAGCCCTTTTATCATGTGCAATTCCAAAACTAAATTGGCCTGTTCCCTAATCAGTTCCGTAGCATACTGCTTTTGAAAAACAACTTGCATACATTCCAATAGAGCCCTGAAGATACAGTCTACGGTGAGAGACCCAGGAGATTTGTGTAAGGAGCCAAATGAGCTATTTCTTGATGTTGGGAGCAATTAAGTGCATTTTTCAGTAGTTTCAGATATCGAGGCAAGATAAAGATCTGCTTCTGACTGAACTGTATGGAATCACAAAAGCCCATGCACACAATAAGATGATACGGTCCAATGAGCCAGTGAATCATATGAAAGCCTAGAGCCACCCATTTCCAGAGGAAATAAGCAACATGAACACATTTTATTGACTGTTGCATTTGTTATGGGCCAGTTGGCTGGGATGATATAGTGCGATCTATTTCAACATACCTCATTGACTGAGAAACATTTCATATTGTACTATTATTTAGATTTAAAAGTAAAGTCCTACTTCTCTCTATTAGTACTGTGATAACTTTACAACAGAAAGTCTCACTGAGAGAACGCCAAGCTCTGTCTGAAATGCAGGCACCTGCAGCTGTAACACAATAGGTACTGTCGCAAACGCAGTTTACAGCCATATTCTGGGACATCTTTCCCTTAAAGAGAAGGCTAATTAGGAAGCGTTCAGACTGCAGAAGGCTCCAAGGTCTGTGATGTACCACAGACCGCATTATTTCATTCTGTCCCTTCTGTCCCTCCTGTCCTGTTGAATGTTAGGATCCTACACTGTACCTTTGCAAAGACTGAAGGGTATCAGAGCATGAAGCTCTAGTGACGTGAGATGCACAAATGTCAATGTTCACACTATCCAAGAAAGAGTGAGAATTGCTTCTCAGGCTTTGTGTGCCTCATACACTAAGAATGCCTGGCCTGCATATGGAGACTTCAGGTAGGGAAAAGAAAACCTTTGGCTCCTGCAACGCAGTAGATGCATGTCACCCCTGTGCATGGCTGCCATGAAATGCCTGTGAAGGGCCTGCTATATGGTTGTCCCAGCCTCAATGTCCTGCCATCAAACTAAAGGACAAAATGTGAGCCACTGATGACTAACTCTACAGTTTTCATTGCAAAGTTCATGGTTTTCCAGCAAGATTATAACCACACAGATTTGCTGATGCAGGTATCCAAAGAGAATGAAAGCATCCCCCAGCAATGGGATGAGATGCTGCACTGCTTTTACTTCAGACAACCAACTAAGCACCTAGTGTGGAATTGAGCCAAAACCAAATGCCAGAACATTGGAAGTGAGAATATATTTATTGTAAAATTGCTATTCTTTAAAGAAACATGCATGTCACCCAGGTGGCCTCAAAAGGACATCTTCTTCCTTAGCCCACCATCACATCCAGGGGCAGATGCGACATCACACCTGGGCTTTAGAGATCTGTTGACTGGTATACCCTGGTCGGCGAAGGCTTTAAAAGCATGCCGTGCTGTCTTGGAGTCTAGATGACACCAGGCTCATGAGATTTTTGTGTACATTTGTAGGTGCAGCCTGGTCAGTCTGACCTGCTGCAGGAAATGGTGTCATTGGCAGAGAGATATTGATACTGAGCACATGGCTAAAGTGATAAAGTGCAAGGCTGAACACATCTCCAACAAGCACTGAGTCTTCTGGGATTCCACGCCAGCTACTTGTTTCCTTGGAATCTGCCAAGTGTTCACATGTTAGAGGCACCACAATAGAGGGAAGATGGATAGATGTCTCCATATGAGGCCCTCCTGCCTGTCCCTATGATAACAATTCCACTTATTACCAGATCCAGAGGCACACTTCTGCATGGGGTTTAGCAAGTTCTTGGTCTCCAGTGATGCTCTGAGTCCCACAGAGTTAGTCAGATAAGAATTACAAAGCCTTATGTCAAGGAAGGCCTGAGAGTGGCAGTATGCCTCAGTACAGCAAACTGCAATGTTCCTCAAGGACTAGAAATGGGTGAATAGGCACTTGTTGAATCCTGCCAGGCAGCAAGCCCTCCCCATTCAGTAAGTGAATATGAAACACAATGCCCGGGAAGAGTTAAAAGATTATAAAATGGGTGCGAGCCCTTCAGTGCACATTGTGTATGTGATGCCTAGGTGAACAGGCCTGTTCAATATGACTGCACAGTGCCTGTGTTAGACTGGGTGACTATGAATGTGAGGTTGTAGTGAGAAATTGATGGCACTTACTCTAATGGAGTGCAGGGGATGGTATATCTGTTTGCTGCACAGGGTCCAGGTTCCGTTCTGAGGACGTAGGACACACATCGCAGATACAGTCAGAGCCTAGGACATCTAGCTCTGATGGAAGGGCTTCTTTCATCCATAATTGGACAGAAGAAGCTCCTTCCCAAATCAGATGGTGAGCAGCAGAGCGCCCGCCCACGATTCTGTGAGGCAGGGAGTCGTCTTCTTATGCTTTGACAAGTAGTAGAGTTAGTGGGAGATTGATTTTTGCACACGAATGAGTGTCCAGATATTCTTTAAGTATGGTGACAGAAGGGACAAGAGGTTCTGCCCACCAACCACACGCCATTCACTGTTTCAATGTTCGACGACCCCTTTTCATACAAATTGAACTTAGAACTGAAAGATCATGCAACAATACTTGTCACTGGTCAATGGCAACATGACCCCATCTAAAACGCTCCCCGCCCACTTCAATTCCAAAATGGAACATCCTGGCAAATTTCTGAAGCACTAGAAGGATCTGGGATGAATGTACATGGGTTTTTGAAAATGGCAGTCCCGAATGAGAAGACGGCAAGCCAATCACACAGGTATTTGGTTTTCATTAATAGAAACATCAAATAAAAATAAACTTTAGAGATTATGCTGAGGCCTTATGAAGCTCTGGTTAAAAACGTGGAAACATAGCAGATAGGAGCAGGAGGAGGCCATTCGGCCCTTTGAGCCAGCTCCACCATTCATCGTGATCATGACTGATTGTCCAACTCAGTAACCTAATCCTGCTTTCTCCCCAGAACCTTTGATTCCATTCATGCCAAGTACTATATCTAGCCGCCTCTTGAAATGTTCAATGTTTCTGCATCAACTATTTCCAGTTGTAACGAATTCCACAGGCTCACCACTCTTTGGGAGAAGAAATGCCTCCTCATCTCTGTCCTAAATAGTTTACCCCAAATCCTCAGACGCTGACCCCTGGTTCTGTAAACACCCACTATCGGGAACATCTCCCTGCATATACCCTCTCTAGTCTTGTTAGAATTATATAAGCCTCCTCCTGCTGAGCGTGGTGGGATGGGCATGTCTTCTGCATGAATCACATGAGACTCTCCAAGCAGATGCTCCACTCCCAGCTTTGAAATGGCAGCAGAGCCCCTGGTGAACAGGGAAAGTGCTTCAAGGATACCCTCAAGGCCTCAATGGTGAAGTGTAGCATTCTCACCGAGGCTTTGAAATCACTGGCCCAAGAATCTCCAAAGTGGAGGAGGAGCATTCAGGACAGTGTTGAGTATCTCAAGGCTTGCTATCAGGAAAAAAATTAAAAGCCAAGCGAAGACAGCTAAAGGAGCGCGCTGCCATACCAACGCTCCATGCACTCCTTTCCTTGACCACAATCTGCCCCAAGTGTAGCAGAACTTGTAGATGCATTGGTCTGTACAGCCACCCACAGACTCACCCTGTGAGGCACCACTAATGATAATAATAATGGTGAATGTCCATTTAATGCCCACTCCTAGCAAGTTATTAAACACAATGAATATTGATTGACATGCCATGCACTCTCTGCATAAGAACAGGGAGGATAAACTTGTTCTCCTCCAAAGGTAGTTGATTGCTGTCTCCAGTAATTGTAAAGATGTCTATCATAAGATAAGCAACTGCTGCAAGGCTTCAAGTACTTTTCACGAATGAGTCCAAAGATCAAGCCATGCAAAGTGTCTAAAATACTTCATCCATATCTTTCAAACGTCATGGTCATCACTGACCTTCACAAACTTATTCTGCACCACAACAGTTATGTATTTTGGGTTAGGGCTAGGGTTTAGGGGTTATGTGGGTATATTGGCCCAGGAGAGGAATGAAATTGAAAGGAGCCATGGGAATGAATTCCGTCTCACAGCACTGCTCTTCTCTCAGCAGTCACCACCCTTCCCTACCATAACTCTACCGAGTAATGTTCTACAAATTTGGTAGTATAGAACGTGAGTATTGCTGAACAAGGATTTATTTTGTTGAGTCTTTTTGTCTTGTACTCATTAAAACAATTTGCATGAAATACAAATGGAAAAAGAAATCAACCTGTTTAAACCATAGGAGAAGAGATTGCTAATTGATTGGCAAGTGGACTCCCGTTGGTAGAGATGTTACAGTGATGAATACATACGTTCAATGTTAACAGGCATTTAACTGCTGAGCTTGGCTTAAATTTGCTTCACTTTAAACCAGGCACGCTGACTCTAAGTGGCCAAGGTATTTCTCTGGAAATTAACTAGGGAATTGTTGTCAGCTGTTTTGTTGGGTTGAAACAGGCACAATGTATGTCCATGTCCTTTCAGTTTGTAATGTTTGGGGCTCTGTGGATTAATAGATGTATATAGCTTCCATATATGCCACATTGTGTGCCCCAATGACAATTTTACATTGGATATTAGCATAACTCTTAGCATGGTCAGCATTATTAGCAAATGATGTCCAGCCATGGAATCACATGTAATGTTCAACAATGTATTAAGTTTGCAAGCAATGGCCTATTAGAGTGTACACTTACTTTGCTTTTTGCAAACAACTGAACTGTAATGCAATTTCAAAGCAATCTGCCAGACTTTAGGAAATACAGCGCTCATATCTAGCACCACAATAGTATAGAAATTCGTATACAACACTATTCATTTGTGTGACAGGCAGAATATGTTTTTGGCTTGGTGGTAACATTCTGCTAACAGCAAACACCACTCATCTTGTTACCATGTGGTAGCAGTGTGGAACAGGTAGCTCCATCATTGCTCATTCATTTCAGGTACTGTACCCTCCAATGTAATATGAGGTAAACCTTTCAGAATTAAAAGTGATAGACATTGGACCATTCATGAGTTTGCACGATGTATGGCAAGAAATGGTCTAATCAGAGAAACCATTATCCTGCAAGATTTCTTCGATACATCTTATTTCAGCAGCAGTTTGCACAGTGAACAAATGGTCTGGGTGCCATATGTCAGATTAACAATAAAACCAATCTTATTAGTCAGTGAAATGTAGGAATCCCAAACCATATATGAACCAGTTAAGATAGGCTTGTGGTAGTCAGTAGCAGTGAACCCCCACAGTTCAATCTTGTCCCCTGGTGGTCATGTTTTCCCCTGGAAAGCTAGAGAGAGTATATTTTCTGATGGGACTCTCAGGTACTCCAAATCTCAAAAGGTTGTGGGCCAAATAGCGTGTTAACTGTCGAGGTAAGAATCTGAATGACCTATGTCTACCTCAGCTGAAGCTGCAGAGGATATATAACATCACAGTGATGAAGATTATAATTTAAAGAATTTGCAGTTCATTAAAGGATATTGATGAATGGGAAGAAAAGGAGAAGAAGGATAACAAACAGTATGAGATGGTGTATCAGAGATAATGGGAGATAAGAGATAATGGGAACTGCAGATGCTGGAGAATCCAAGATAACAAAGTGTGTAGCTGGATGAACACAGCAGGTCAAGCAGCATCTCAGGAGCACAAAAGCTGATGTTTCGGGCCTAGACCCTTCATCAGAGAGGGGGATGGGGAGAGGGTTCTGAAATAAATAGGGACAGCACCAACCTCAAGTACACCTGGGCCATCTCCAACACATCCCTCACCTTCCTGGACCTCTCTGTCTCCATCTTCCAGAACTTTCAATTCCCTGGCCCCCAACACCTCATTTTCATCATGGACGTCCAGTCCCTATACACCTACATTCCTCATGCAGATGGCCTTAAGGCCCTCCACTTCTTCCTGTCCCGCAGGCCAGACTAGTCTCCCTCCACCGACACCCTCATCCGCCTAGCCGAACTCGTCCTCACCCTCAACAACTTCTCTTTCGATTCCTCCCACTTCCTACAGACAAAGGGGGTGGCCATGGGTACCCGCATGGGCCCAAGCTATGCCTGCCTCTTTGTAGGTTACGTGGAACAGTCCCTCTTTCATACTGACATTGGCCCCAAACCCTACATCTTACTCCGTTACATTGCTGACTGTACCGGCGCCACCTCTTGCTCCCAAAAGGAGCTCAAACGGTTTATCCACTTCACCAACACCTTCCACCCCAACCTCAAGTTCACCTGGGCCATCTCCAACACATCCCTCACCTTCCTGGACGTCTCTGTCTCCATCTCAGGCAACCAGCTAGAAACTGATGTCCACTTCAAGCCCACCGACTCCCACAACTACCTGGAATACACCTCCTTCCACCCACCCTCCTGCAAAAATTCCATTCCCTATTCTCAATTCCTCCACCTCCACTGCATCTGCTCCCAGGATGATGCATTCCACTCCTGCACATCCCAGATGTCCGCGTTCTTCAAGGACCGCAACTTCCCCGTCACAGTGGTCGAGAACGCCCTTGACTGTGTCTCCCGCATTTCCCGCAATACATCCCTCACACCCCACCCCCGCAATAACCGCCCTAAGAGAATCCCCCTCGTCCTCACATACCACCCCACCATCCTCCAGATACAACACATTATCCTCTGACACTTCTGCCATCTACAATCCGACCCCACCACCCAAGACATTTTTCCATCTCCACCCTTGTCTGCCTTCCGGAGCGACCACTCTCTCCATGACTCCCTTGTCCGCTCCACACTCCCCTCCAATCCCACCACTCCCAGCACCTTCCTCTGCAACCGCTGAAAGTGCTACACTTGCCCCCACACCTCCGCCCTCACCCCCATCCCAGACCCCAAGATGACTTTCCATATTAAGCAAATGTTCACCTGCACATCTGCCAATGTAGTATAGTGTCTCCACTGTACCCGGTGTGGCTTCCTCTGCATTGGGGAAACCAAGCGGAGGCTTGGGGACCACTGCAGAACGCCTCCGCTCGGTTCGCAATAAACAACTACACCTCCCAGTCGCGAACCATTTTAACTCCTCCTCTGATTCCTTCGACGACATGTCCATCATGGGCCTCCTGCAGTGCCACAATGATGCCACCCGAAGGTTGCAGGAACAGCAACTCATATTCCGCTTTGGAACCCTGCAGCCCAATGGTATCAATGTGGACCTCACAAGCTTCAAAATCTACCCTTCCCCCACTGCATCCCAAAACCAGTCCAGCTCGTCCCCTCCCCCCACAGCATCACAAAACCAGCCCAGCTCGTCCCCACCTCCCTAACCTGTTTTTCCTCTCACCTATCCCACCTCAAGCTGCACCTCCATTTCCTACCTACTAACCTCATCCCACCTCCTTGACCTGTCCGTCCTCCCTGGACTGACATATCTCCTCTCCACCTCCCCACCTATACTCTCCTCTCGACCTATCTTCTCCTCTATCCATCTTCGGTCCACCTCCCCCTCTCTCCCTACTTATTTCAGAGCCCTCTCCCCATCCCCCTCTCTGATGAAGGGTCTAGGTCCAAAATATCAGCTTTTGTGCTCCTGAGATGCTGCTTGGCCTGCTGTGTTCATCCAGCTTCCCACTTTGTTATCTGAGATAGTGCATCCATAGCTAGACCAGTAACAATGGGCTTGGCCATGTATTGATATTCATCATGAAGCAAGTGAAATACAAGAGCACAGATGTTAATATGTGCTAGATTTGGTGTTCTGATAAAAAGTAACATTTAACAGCCTCTCTCTTGTATCTCAATAATCACATCTAAAAAGAATATTGCAGCATTTCTTCTGCTTTGAAACTATCATCCTCATCTAATTTTAGATTGACGATATACACCTTGCTCCAGCGGATTACCAAAATGCAACTATATGTGCCTCCATTAACTCAAGAAGTTAGCATGTTGGAGGTGAAGTGTGGACATCCTTGAAATCTTTACTATTTTAACTTGCCACTTAACTGCAGTTCAGCTATTGTTTGGAAAGGGGTTGTAAAATGTTCACCTATGTTGCATTAATGCATTCTAATTAATACCTCTTTTATAAAAATGCAATATTGACAGCATTTTCTTGAGCTAGACTCTTATTCACATTTAATATTTAGGACCTACATGAAATCTACATGAAATAAAGTTAAAGCATGATGTAAAACACATTTTTTTGAACAACAAAAACCTCAACTTTTTATGTTCCCTGACAACACTACCTGAAAGATAATCAGGAAATGTAAATCACCAAAATTAAGTTGACTGGCTACTAGTTTACACTTTGAAACAAAATTGGCTGAAGAACAGGAGATAGCAAAAACTGCTTGAAGTCAGAGTCAATACAGTATGGAGTTGAAGGAACACAACCGGTCAGGCAGCATCAGAGGAGCAGGAAACTCAAAGTTTCGGGTTGGGACCCTTCATCCGGACTGGGAAGGGAGCTCAGAAATAAATAGAGGGAGGGGCGTAGGGCTGGGGGAATGTATGTGGGATGGTGATAGGTGAATGCGGATGGAGGGTTTGGTCACAGAAAGGGTGGGCCAGATAGATAAGAATGAAGATGGGCAGGTGTGTTAGGTCAAGGGAGTGGCAATGAGAGGCAAGGCTAGACATGGGATCAGGCTTGGGCTGGGGAGATTTCAAAGTTAGTGAATTCTATGTTGAGGCCATTGGGCGGTTAGGGTCCTGAGGTAAAATATAAGGTGTTGATCCTCTTATCTTTGTGTGGCCTCATTATGACATTGGATGAAGCACAGATGGACATGCCACCTAGGGAGTGGGAAGTGGAGTTGAAATGGCTGGCTACTGAAAAGTGGCATTGATTGGAACGTACAGAGCGCAGATGGTCCACCAATCTGTCAAATGCAGCAGTTCATTTTGCTTTGCAAGAGTCAAACAGCACAGGGGTACCTTTTATTAGGATTAAAAGATAGGAGAGGAAATTAAGAGTGGAGAGTGAATCAAATACAGATGTGGGTAAATATTCCATAATCTTAAAACAATGCCAATTGGGACCATTGACGTCAAAGGAAATGGAAATTGGCTCAAGTGTAAAATAGATTGTTAAGGCACCAGCAGTGTTGGCTTGTGCCCAAGCTGAATGTCAAACCTTTTATTCCAAGTATGTTCCCTGTTAAGTTCATTTCTTGAGAACATTGGAGCTACTTTCAATTACTCCCAGATTACTCAGCATTTCAAAATTTGGTCATAGTATGAATCACCTCTCTCAAGATGATTAGTGGGGGGGCACATTGGTATGCAAACATTTTGAGAGTTATTTTTAATTACCTTGATTTTTTTATTTCATTGAGCAGCTCTATTTTTAATATACATTCCCACAGACTCATTTTATCCACAAGAGATTAACAGCTCATCATCTGCCAAGCACAGACTGATCAAGATAAATATTTGTTATCTACATCTAGCAGACAAGTCCGGAAGTTTTCTTCCTTGAAAGAAGATTGCATCAAACCTGGAAACCAATCTAGAAAATTTGTTTTGTGCTAATTTAACTGAAATGTGACTGCGGGGTTGGTAATAATGCCCGAATAAAGGATCCTTTACAGAGGATAACAAATACCGTGTGCCATGTGAAACATAATGATCAAAGATCCATAGGTTCATAATGCCTCAGCTCTGAAACGTGTGAAATTCAAATGCATTATTGTGAGAAACAAGGATAAAAGCCATGTTTGGCTCAAATAACTATAATCTTTAATATTTGGTTAATATAGGTTAATATTTCTGAAATATCGTTCAATCATCCTTGTGATATAGATATGAAACAATCCAAACCAGTTCCATTCATTAGACAGGTGGAGATTTTTCCTATCATCAGGAAATTTGTACGCACGAACAATCAGTCAGCAAATTAAAGCTAGCAGTCACTACCAAATGATTTTTTACTTAAATCACTTTTCCAACATCTTTAGCTGCTATATGTTTTCTGCATTCATCTCAAGTGAATGTAAGACTTATATCATGGAGGCAGAAATTGCATTAGCCCAATAGGGCTTATGAAGAGGGCATGATGAAGATGATTAATGCACACCCATCCTTTGCAATGCAGCAAGCACAAGTATTTTGTAGTGCATGCTCTTTTAAAAGATATACAGGAATCTTAGAGGTCTGAGCAATGTGGCCTCTGATGAAATGTGCCGTAAAATCAGAATAGATGTGTGGTATAGCTGATCTTAATGCTGAGATCATCATGCTACATCTTCAATGCCTTTCACATACAGTGGGGCAAGATTCACAACAGGCAAAGGCAAGTTGCTTATTGGCTGAGTCTGAATTTGTCAAGCTCCTCAATAATGTTCAGATTCTCACTGTGTTGAACAAATTAGATGTCAGAAATACTCAGCATCGAAAGTACAGCAGGAATCTGGTGGATTTAGCTTGCTGCTTGCTCCAAACAACTCCATACTGGAGACAGGACGCCAACATATCAGAAAAACACTCCATGAACACTAGCCACATACAAGCCATTTCCACAGACATTGGTGTACAATGTGTGCCAGATTCTAAGAACTTCTCAATCCAGTTACAAGGTACTTCTGCACCTCAGTGTTGCACCAGCAACTTTTATGGTAATGCTGCAACATGGACATAGTGTGCTCAAGGATGTACACCCAGCTCATAGACTTGACCAGGCTGCACCTCTGAGACCTCTGCCTGCTGCCATAGCACTTGCTCACTCTGAGCGCCCTTGGGTTCTCATAGCATCCATGCCTTCTATTGGCTAGTCTTGACTTTTTGCACATCTCTCCCTCAACCAGAAACACCAAACTCATATTGCTGCTGTCTTGCCATGTTACTGAGCATAGAAACAAATCCAGGACGTATATTTTATTTGTTATTGGGCCTCAGTCAAGTCACTGGGGATAACTTTCAGTCCGGGGTCTTGGCATGGTCAGCCACCAGCAGCGTCCCGTACTTATACAGACCCTGCTCTGGCTGCTCAAAGTCAAGATGAAATGGTGAGGTGCTGAAGAAAGGGCAACACACCACCCACCTTGAGTCATCACTCTTGACTGGGTGTTAATTTCCTCCTAGAATGAGAGATATGTAGACCATACAGGAGATGAAAGTGGGGGCACTTGTTGATGCAAATGTGGAGATATCCCAAGCAAATGAATGGGTTGTGCAAGGGCATGTAGCGTGAGTACTGTTGAGTTTGAAGCTGATGAGGGCAAATGGGAAATATGTTGCAGGCAATAGGGAGAGTGACAGAAGATCAGCTTCAAAGAGAGGTGAGTGCAGAGGTAGATATAGAGTCAATGAGAGGTATTTGAGAGATGCTGGTGGAACTTACTTTGCTGGTGTGCAGAATTGTATTGATCTTTTTCCTCTGATGCTGGGCATGTGTCAGAAAAATGCCAAATTTCAGTAGCAGGTGGGCAGAAAGTTCTTAGATCACCGGGACATCCTGGATTCCAAATTTCCAGGAAGCATATTTGGAGAGCACCTCTAGACCGTACTTTTCAATCCATTGACATCAACAAAACTCAACTCATCACCATCTTGACATGTCACTGTGCTGGCAAAAATCAATGCCATGGTTCAGTGACATGCCTTAGGATAACATTCCCCCTATCACATTCTTCATACATATGTCACACAGCCACAACTCAGGAGCTTCACATCTCTATCTATTTCTATCAATGTAGGCAAGTTGTTTGTGTATCCATGTTAATGTCTCTTCATGCCTCTATCCTTCTACAGAAGAAGAATATGAACAGTTAACATGAGGGGGCATGCAAACAGGATGCTGACACCATGTAAGAAGCAGGTCGCCAAACCTGAGGAAAATGAGAGAAGCATGTCATGTGCAATGGAGCAGATTGGATATTTGTAACCGTTTAGTGAAAACCCTTCAAGCAACTGCTCCCAATTGTACAAGTACCAACGTCTGAATAAAACATTGGGCAAAGGTGGTGCCTCACAACACCAATAAACCTTTATGTTTTTCTCTGCAGCGTCCTGATTCCACTCCAGGGTGTGAGAAACTGTAACCCCATGAGTAGGTGTCTGACCAGGACTTCTCATGTCAGAATTTTCCAAGTGGTTCACAAATTTTGAGCAACTCTACAAAGCACCAAAAGTTTCCACCAACTCACACAGAACCAGCAGAAACTGAGAACTTAAAATAACGTAAGAAATAGGAATAGGAGTATTAAGTATCACCCATTGGGTCTGCTGGACCATTCAATATGATCATAGCTGGCTTTTGGTTTCAATTCCAGTTTTCCACCAGTTGCATCTGCACCCACAAAGAAAGAATAATAAAAAAAACTTTCCCATTCTAATCCCACTTTATAGTGTCTCTGATACTTTACTTGCTCTAAGTGAGGCTTGGAAAATAAGCATCATTTCCTTTCTACGTTCCTTTAATAACCTTAAATACAATCCAGTCAGTCCTCGTGATTTATCCAACTCCAAAAATGTTAGCCCTCCAATACCTTCTCTCACATTGCTTATTATATTAAATATTTCACATCCCTCCTCTTTAACTCGATTGTGTGCATCTTGTATCAGAGATAATGGGAACTGCAGATGCTGGAGAATCCGAGATAACAAAGTGTGGAGCTGGATGAACACAGCAGGCCAAGCAGCATCTCAGGAGCACAAAAGCTGACGTTTTGGACCTAGACCCTTCATCAGAAAAGGGTTGAGGCCCGAAATGTCAGCTTTCATGCTCCTAAGATGTTGCTTGGCCTGCTGTGTCCATCCAGCTACATACTTTGTTATCTTGTATGCATCTTGTCTCTTCTTTGTGAATACAGAGAAAAAGTGTTCTTTAAGAATTCTGTCAAATCTTTTGCATCCATGCATAAACCATTTTGTCTATCTTTGTTAGGCTCTACCCTTTCCTTGTAATTGTCTCGCTGTCCTGGTAAAACATCTTTTATATTTTCCTTGAATTTACTTTCCGATGTCATATCATACCATTTCTTTGCTTTACTAATTCTCTTTATTATTTGTACTCTAGGCATTCTACAATATCCAGTCTTTTGTAGCTGCCGTAAGTTTTGTTTTGCTGTTTATATTACTCAGTGTGCGTCTGGACAGTAGATATGCTTCTAGAGTGAGCAGTCCCATCCATTCTGTTTATGGGGCCATGTCCACGCTGATCTCACAGAAACTGGCTTTTGAATGCTTCCTGCTTAGTTCTGCTCAGCAGCTGTATCCAATTCACCTTTACAAGATAACTGGGAAAGAGCAGCAGATCTGGCAGCGACTGTAAAGAAAACATCAGAGTTAACGCTTTGGGTTCCTTGATCCTTCCTCACAACTGGACTGGAAACGTTAACTCTGATTTTTTCTTCACAGATGCTGTCACACCCGCTGAGCTTTTCTAGCAAATTCTGGTTTTGTTCCTGATTTACAGCAAGATCACTTTCAGCTTTTTAAGGTTTGACCTTCCCCAGTTTACAACTTTTACTCTTTTTCTACCTTTGTCCTTCCAGATGACGTTAAATTCAACTGTATCACCGTTATCTCTAAAATATTCATTCAACTTTTGAACAGAAGTGCATCATACATGTAGATAAAAACTAAGTTAATTCAAAATGTCGCATTAATAATCATGATACGATTCAGCGAAAATGCAAGTCAATGTCCAGATCGGAAAGATAAGTATCATTGCTGCTCACCTATAAATCACAAACTCTGATCTTTCACAATGATGTCCATCTTATTTTTCTGTGTTAAGATTAGAGAGTTTCAGAATTTATTGCGCTGCTTTAACTCTGAATTAAAAAATATAAATCTTTAAAAATGCAATGGTAATACAATTTTAGCAACTAGTTGAAGATTTGAAACCTTAAACAGCAGCTGGCAGTAGGGCAAGTATCTTAAATTGCTTTAGTGATCAATTCAAGGTATGAATTTGAAAAATAGCTCTGAACTATCAGTCCTGCTATAAGGAGAAAGATTCTGAACTACGGCTTACTTCAGCGCTCTATTTATAAATTGTCACATTGTATTTGAAGTGAAATAATTTATCAAACATGATTACATCAGCAGATTAAACTGGCTTTAGCAATGTGATTAGAATGAGGATTACTTGCTGAAATGTATTGACTTTGTGGATAAGAATCATTTTTCAAAACTGTCTGAATGACCTGAGTTAAGACTCTTCATTGGAGATTAGTAGTTGGCAGATAACATACCACAACAGAATTCCAATTAGGTGCTGTAAAACACTGACCTCAAGATAAGGTTCAGTGTCCAATAAGGCAGGAGTTAGGAAATAGCTACGGTATGTAGTACTTGAAGAGAGAGTAGGAACAAATAAATTACACAAATTCCATGCAGCATGGAAAAAAAAGCACAGATAATAATGGCAAAAACTCAATTGCCAAAACAGTACAGTACACAAACAGGCCCTTTGGCGCACCATCTCTGTGCTAACATGAAGCTATTCTAAACTAATCCAATCTGCCTACACACGGTGCCTCTGTTCAATTCCTGATCAAGTGTCTGTCTATTGTACCTTCTTCTACCATCTCCATGGCAGCACTTTCCAGGCACTTGCTGTCCTCTGTGTAAAACACTTTTTTTGCACGTTAAAATTTCCACCTTTCACCTTAAACTTAAGCCCCCGAGTATTGACATTTCCATCCTGGGTAAAAGACTAGACTATCCACCTTATCCATGCCCCTCATAATTTTATGTAATTCCATCAGATTGCCCCTCTGATGCTCTAGCAAAAATAATTCAAGTTTTTCCAATCTCTCCTTATTACGGGTACACTTCAATCCAGGAAGCATCCTGGTAAACATCTTTCGCACCCTCGCCAAAGTCTCCACTTCTAATTGTTTGACATCCAGAACTGTACACAGGACTCCAAATGTGGCCTGGCCAAAGCCTTATACCAACGCAACATGACTTGCAAAATTTTATAAATAATGCTTGACTGATGAAGGCAAACATGCCGCATGCCTTCTTTACCACCTTATCCACTTGTGTTACCACTTTCAGGAAACTATGGATTTGCACTCTGTAAAACAACCCTCCTAAGAGTCCTGCCATTTACTGTATATTTTACTCTTGCATTTGACCTCCCAAAATGCATCAGCTCACACTTTTCCAGATTAAACTCTATCTGCCATTTCTCCAGCAAATTTTCCAGCTGATCTATGTCCAGTTGCCTCGTTTGACATCCTGTGTCACTGTCTACAAAGACACCAATTCGTGGATCATAATCAGACATCTAGTCAGAAAAACGCTGTTCTACAAGTGTACCCTCTCTACTACGGCCAAGTTAATTTTTTCACACAATTTTCTAATTCACCATGGATTCTATGCAATTTGATTTTCTGGACCAGCCTACCACGAGGGACCTTGGCCAATGCTTGAATAAAGTCCATGGAGATAACATCCAATACTTTACCCTCATCAATCATCTTGGTCACTTTCTCAAAAAACTCAATCAAGTTTGTGAGACAAGACCTCCCCTGTGTAGAGCCTTGCTGACTATCCTTAAGAAACCCATTCCTCCCCAAATGCAAGCAAACCCTGGCCCTAAAAACCTTCCCCAATAATCTCCCTATCGCTAATGCAATGCTTACCAGTCTATAATTTCCTGGAATGTCCCTGTTGCCCTTTATGAACAAAGGAACAACACTGGCTATTCTCCAGTCCTTTAAAACTTGTCTGTGGTTAAAGAAGATAGAAAGATTTCTGTGGGTGAGGGGCTCCCATGAGGAGCTCGAACAGTTCATCCACTTCACTAACACCTGCCACCCCAAACTTAACTTCAACTGGACCATTTCCAATACCTCTCTCTCCTTCCTGGACCTCTCTGTTTCCATCTCTGGCAACCACATGGAAACCAATATCTATTTCAAGCCTACCTACTCGCACAGCGACCTAGAATACACCTCCTCTCACCCGCCTTCTTCCAAGAATGCCATCCCCTATTCCCAATTCCTTCATCTCTGCCGCACTGGCTCCTAAGATGAGGCATTCCACTCCCGGGCATCCCAGATGTCCTTGTTTCTCAAGGATCTCAATTTCCACTCCACAATGGTCGAAAATGCCCTCGATCGCATCTCTCGCGTTTCCCCAAATCAACCCTCATACCACTGCCCCCCCTACAATAACAACACAGACAGAATCCGCCTCATCCTCATGTACCACCCCACAAACCTCCAGGTTCAACACACCATCCTCCAGCACTTCCGCCACCTGCAATCTGACCCCACCACATTTTACCCTCCCCACCTTTATCTGCGTTCCAAAGGGACTACTCTCTCCATGACTCCCTCGTCCACTCCACACTCCCCATTAGCCCCACCAACCCCGGCACTTTTCTCTGCAACTATAACATGCCCCTACACTCCCCCTCTCACCCCAACCCAAGCCCCAAGAAAACCTTCCACATTAAATAGATGTTCACCGCAAATCCGCTGATGTGGTATATTGTATCCGCTGTTCCCAATGTGGCCTCCTCTACATCAGGGAAGCCAAGCAGAGGCTTGGAGGCCGCTTTGCGGAACACCTACGCTCAGTTCATGACAAAGAACTGCACTTCCCAGTCGCGAACTGTTTAAACTCCCCCTCCCATTCTGCGGACAACATGCCCATCCTGGGCCTCCTGCAGTACCACAACGATGCCACCCAAAGGCTGCAGGAACAACAACTCATATTCTGCTTGGGTACTCTGCAGCCCAATGGTATCAATGTGGCTTCACAACTTTCAAAATCTCCCCTCCCCCAACCTCCAAAACCCAAAACCAGCCCACCTTGTCCCCGCCTCCTTAATCTGTCTGTCTTTTCTCCCACCTATCCTCTCCTCCCACCTCACGGACCAACCCCCACCCTTACCTCCGACCTACCAGCCTCATCCCTGCCTCCTTGACCTGTCCATCTTTCCTCAATTGACCAACCCCCATCCCACCTACATTCATCTTTACTGGCTCCATCCCTGTCTCCTTGACTTGCCCGTCTTCTCTCCACCTATTTTCTCCTTTATCCACCTTCCATCATCACCTACCACAGTCTCTCTATTTATTCCTGTGTCCCCTTCCCCTCCCCCATTTCTGAAGAAGGGTCTTGGCACGAAACGTTAGCTTTCCTGCTCTTCTGATGCTGCTTGGCCTGCTGTGCTCATCCAGTTCTACACCTTGTTATCTCATCTCCAGGGTATCTCTGCAGCAGGTAATGTCCTACCCACAACCATCTTTGGTTACTTCACCAATGACCTTCCTTCCATTAGTGGAGGAAATATTCCTCATCACCACAATATAAAGTGATCAGCTTACATAGAACATAGAACATAGAACAGTACAGCACAGAACAGGCCCTTCAGCCCACAATGTTGTGCCGACCATTGATCCTCATGTATGCACCCTCAAATTTCTGTGACCATATACATGTCCAGCAGTCTCTTAAATGACCCCAATGACCTTGCTTCCACAACTGCTGCTGGCAACACATTGAATGCTCTCACAACTCTCTGCGTAAAGAACCTGCCTCTGACATCCCCTCTATACTTTCCACCAACCAGCTTAAAACTATGACCCCTCGTGCTAGCCATTTCTGCCCTGGGAAATAGTCTCTGGCTATCAACTCTATCTATGCCTCTCATTATCTTGTATACCTCAATTAGGTCCCCTCTCCTCCTCCTTTTCTCCAATGAAAAGAGACCGAGCTCAGTCAACCTCTCTTCATAAGATAAGCCCTCCAGTCCAGGCAGCATCCTGGTAAACCTCCTCTGAACCCTCTCCAAAGCATCCACATCTTTCCTATAATAGGGCGCCCAGAACTGGACGCAGTATTCCAAGTGCGGTCTAACCAAAGTTTTATAGAGCTGCAACAAGATCTCACGACTCTTAAACTCAATCCCCCTGTTAATGAAAGCCAAAACACCATATGCTTTCTTAACAACCCTGTCCACTTGGGTGGCCATTTTAAGGGATCTATGTATCTGCACACCAAGATCCCTCTGTTCCTCCACGCTGCCAAGAATCCTATCCTTAATCCTGTACTCAGCTTTCAAATTCGACCTTCCAAAATGCATCACCTCGCATTTATCCAGGTTGAACTCCATCTGCCACCTCTCAGCCCATCTCTGCATCCTGTCAATGTCCCGCTGCAGCCTACAACAGCCCTCTACACTGTCAACAACACCTCCGACCTTTGTGTCGTCTGCAAACTTGCTGACCCATCCTTCAATCCCCGTCCGGGCCTGACGACTTGTCAATCTTAATGTTTGACAAAATTTTCAGCACATCAGCTTCCTCTATCTCTATCCATTCCAGCATGCACATCTGCTCTTCAAAGGTTTCATTCACTACAAAGTTCGTTTCTTTCGTAAAGACAGAAGCAAAAAACTCATTTAGGGCTTCCCCTACCTCCTCAGGCTCCACACACAAGTTCCCTATGCTATCCCTGATCAGCCCTACTCTTTCTTTGATCATTCTCTTATTCCTCACGTAAGTGTAAAATACCTTTGTGTTTTCCCGGATTCCTTCTGCCAAGCCTTTCTCGTGCCCCCTCCTGGCTCTCCTCAGACCTTTTTTGAGCTCCTTCCTTGCCTGCATGTAATCCTCTCTAGCTGAACTTGACCCTAGCTTCCTCCACCTTATGTAAGCTACCTTCTTCCTTTTCACAAGAAGTTCCACCGCTCTCGTCATCCAAGGTTCTTTTATCTTACCCCTTCTTGCCTGTCTCAGAGGGACATATTTACTCATCACTCCCAACAACTGTTCCTTAAACAGTCTCCACATGTCTATAGTTCCCTTACCATGGAACAACTGCTCCCAGTCCATGCTTCCTAACTCATGTCTAATCGCAACATAGTTTCCTTTTCCCCAGTTAAATATCCTCCCATTTTGCCTAATCCTCTCCTTCTCCATAGCTATGTAGAATGTGAGGCAGTTATGGTCACTATCACCAAAATGCTCTCCCACCACAAGATCTGATACCTGCTACCTGATCTGAAACACAAACTACTTTTTGTATTTTCAGTCTAGACACCTTCAGACTACAAAAAAGTGACATTGCTAGCAGACTGATCGCTCTCCATGAGTAAAAACAATCCTAACATGTAGGAAGAAACAGGTCTCAGACGCTTCAAAGAAATTTGTGTATCTCACGGAGTTAGGATAATGGAACTCATGAGTTGTGTCAAAACCCCAGGCATGCCATTTAGAATGTGCAAACCTTCACATTCTTTCTCAAGGTTTCCAAATGCTAAAATGAACTTCCTTACATTTGATTTCTTTTGCCACAGCAGTGCTCATTAAATACCATGCAAAGTACGTGCTAGGAGGAAACCCAACCACTACTTAGAATTTAATTTAGGCAATGATGGTCTCACCAGGGAGCTGACTAGAAGCCCTTTTCACCTCTTTTTTTGGAAGCCTAACGGTATTAAGTGCAAATTAGGCTTTTAAATGGCCAATGATGAAGCAGCCTATGATCAATGACATCAATGGCTGCCCTGTTGGCCAATCTGAGGCAATCATATTGTGCAGAATGACACCAGGGGCATGGTACATATGCCAATGGTGCAGACACCAGATATTCAGGGTCAATAAGGGATTCAGGACGCTGGTGAGTGATGGCAGGTTGGGTTTCAAAGGGTGTGTGTCACAAGGGAGGAAAGGAGGATATGGTTGACAGCAAGAGTACAGCAATGTTTCTTTAGGAAACTCTGTCCCTCTTCCTGATTGTATGTCTTTCAATCGGCCACTGATAACTGATAACAAAGTCAACTCCCAATCAGAAACCTGCAAACATGCCAGGGTTTGTTTTTCTGGCTTCCAGATTGGTAACAGTTCTGACCACTGCTGGTTGAATACTCAATTGGCTAGGAGGCAAGAAACCAATTTTGAGTCAATCCTCTCAGACTTATTTGGATCAGAAGTGGTATAGTGGTTGCTCTCCACCATACACATTTCCACATGATTACAATAACTCCTTCGTTTAAACTGTCTTCTAGGGACAGCGTTAAATCCTATGTTGAGTCAGATTCAGTGAAATTTGAAGGTCTGTCAGCGGAAAGTTTTCTATCACTCATGGGCATTATTGTGCAGTCACTCTTGGCCAAGGACACTAATGGGGACATGGAGCATAACCCGCTAAGTCGGGAAGCTTTGTGCAGAGGGCAGAGTTCAAGACCTCTCACTTACAGTTCATGTCCATCAATGCTCTTCACAAAGCACTTCTGATAACTTCAGATCATAAAGGAGCAGTGTCTGAGGGCAACTAAGATTCAACAAGGCATTAGTCAATCAGTTGAACACCTCTACACAAACCTGGGTAAGGACAAGAATGCCTTTGTTAACAGCAGGAAATCACAATCACCCTTAATTCTTATGCCAGTGATTCCCAGGCTGAATTTGGTGGCACTGGAATATCTTATAGGTCACCGTATGTTGGTATATTAAGAAGTATCATGGATCCTTTGCAGGACCGGGTTTTTCAGTAATCAGAGAGAAGCAGGAGTAGTAACCACTATACCTACTATTGTAACAGGCTTCTTCGTGGCATATGGAATCATTAATTGAGTAAACATGACTCTGTGGGCACTATACCTCAATACAGAGATGCACTGGAAACACAAGAACCACTCTTTCCTAATAGTACAGGTATTGTGTGATTATGATTAGAATACCACATAATTAAACTATGAGATTTATATACATGTGTTTTAATATTGTTTATTTTGAGTTTATATTCTTGCAATTCTAAGTTTAATATACGGGTTTCTCTGCATGTTCTAAGCTAACAAAGATATATTTTTAAAAAAATAATTCTAAGCAGGAGGAAGTTATCCATGGCTCATAGGAATTATCCAGAAGAATTAAGAGGAGAGCTTTACAGATTGGGTTTTGGCTGGGAAGGTGTATGAAAGAGAAGCAGGTATTAAACTCTGAAGTGATGAAAAGTTTAATCCATTAGCATATACTAAGTAGAGTTTCCAAGAAAGGGATTTTAAAGTAATGAAATTATTTTGGAATAAGAAATTATTCTTATTCCAGACTGCAGTGTTGGGATACCATTAGTCGGAAAGAGGTGAAGTTAAATCTTTTGAGGATTTTAAAGAAAAAAAGTAAAGGAATTTAAGCTGTGACAGGGACAGTGTTGAGTTCGTAGGAAATTAAATCAGTCATATAATAATTAAGACAGAAATATAGTTGGTGCAGATGAGTTGAAATTTTAATCATTTCAAGCTCATTAAAGTATTTGAAAAAACAGAGTCTTCCGTCTCTCCCACAGAAATGAATTGGGCTCAATCTTGCTAGAAGTACAGCACTAAATGTTCTTACAATGATGATAAAGTGAGAAAAAGACGTCTGGGCGTATTGATTCAGACATACAGCTAGCTGATGTCTCAACTACATGTATAAAGAGAAGGTTGACCATTTCTAATGTGCATTCAAAGATCTTTGTATCATTGTTAAAAGAAAACAGTGTTCTTTTTCCCTTATTTATCTGCATTTCTCTAATTTATGAACTTTTGCTTTTATCATTAAAAGACTGCAAGATTGCAAATATGTTTTTTTTAAAAGGTCACCAGTAAAAAAAAATCTACCTAATGAGGTTTCTGTTGGGAATCTGACTTGCAAGATGTTAACCTCACTGAATATTTCCTCTTAACGTTGGCACCACAAGATCATACTAGTAAATACCCGCTCTATTGACATTAAGGGCTATGCTTTTATTCTGCAGCAGTCATGCAACTCTATCATTTTCAACAGCACATTGAATTACAGGTTAGCCATTTGATGATGGAAGCCTACTACTCCACATTCTCTCAAGTATCCCACATATATGGTGTGGAAGCCCACATGTTTGAGAGGAATTTATGTGGGGTTGTGACCTCACTAAACACTAAATTTGGTTTAAAATAAAGCAGTTGGCTTCCAGAAAATGATTATATAACTAAGTTGAAATGAACAACAAAGTCTGTGTTCTACTTGGATCACCTCAGCCAGGCCTGCAGATGAGAGCAAATGTTTTTTTCACCCAACTGAAAAGTCCTGTTGAGATCAAACTAGAATTTCAAAACAAAAACAAAAATATAAAATATTTTTACTTTTCCAATGTTAATACAGCTTTGCACGTCAAACACAGAAACCGAGAAAATAGGAATAGAAGTAGGCTATTCAACTCTTTGAATCTATTCCACCATTCAGTATGACCATGGTTGATCATCTATCTCAATGATACGTGCCTTCTTTTACCCCACACTCCTTGGTGTCTTGAATATCTAAAACAGTTATCAGTCTCTTTCTTGAACACTCTTATTGACCTGGCTTCCACAGCCTTCTATGGTAGCAAGCTTCACAGGCTCACAATGCTTGAAGTGAAGAAATGTTTCCTCATCTCAATCCTAAAGGCCTCCCCATATCCTAAACCTGTGTCCCCTGCTCCCGAACCAGCAAAACATCCTCTATACAGGGAGCATGTCCAACTTGTTAGAATTTCATGCATTTCAAACACATCCCCTTTCATTCTCTTAAACTCTGGTGAATACAGTCCCAGTTCCACAAGTCTCTTTTTTACAACAGTACTACAAAAGTTAATAACATTGGTTGGCTAAGAACAGAATGTTCTGTCAGATGGAAATTCATTGCAGAAATCTACAACCCTGTGTGAATGAATGCCTTCTTAGAATCAAGGGATGGCCAAAGATGATGGATAAAATTGGCTCCAAACATTGTGAGCTTCAGACATATCTGGCACGCAATCATTTTTAACATGCAGGAGAAACTAAAGTTTATGAAATGGCAACAAGGGAAATTTTGAAAAATCAAGTAATTACTGAAAGGCTAAAGTTGCATTCCTTTGTGATTCAATTGCAACTCCTTCAAATGTTGTTGTTTTGGTAGTGTGATATGGTTTCTGTCTCTAGCTTACTTTAACTTTGGACATGAAAGAGAAAAACAAAACTAATCTAGGATTAATGATCAAAATGAGAATAAAAATACTCGTATGTTTTTCATGTGAACATTGCAAGTTGTATTTACTTGATGAACCATCCAGATCCAGAGAATGATGCAAGCATCGAGCTTTGAGAATTCTTTTCATTCAATATTACATAAACCAATCAATCTACTCATATCAAACAAAATGCACAACTATACAAAATTGTACTGTAAGTTGCCAAGGTGAAGGCAAGCAACTGATTGCTGTCACCAGTTTTCTGTGAGTTACCAGCCATTTGTAATAATATACACAGAGTGAGTATGAAGCCATGTCAATAAAGCTCAGAATCAAAGATTTCTTGCCCAAATTGACAGTGAGGGATAATCAAAACAAAACTCTGATGAAAAAATAAATATGGCTGCAAGCAGCTATTGTAAGGTAGAAAAAAAATTACTAAAGATGTTTCATTTCAGTTAATATTATGGAAATCCGATCACCACGACTTGCGCATTCATTTGAAGTTCTTAATGGCTCTCACCAAGTAGTCATCTTCTGCCTGGTGCTGAGCAGGTGCCTGATCTCCAGAGGCCAATGGCTTGAGGCTTCTGTCTCGGCCAATGACAGGCATGGCAGTGGCGTGTTCACCAGAATTTCATCCTGACTCTAATCCAGCTAAATACACACCAAGCTTTCAGTAGTTGAACTAGTGGAGGTTGGAAGAGGCAACCCTGCTCGTATGTCCTGTGAGGGATTTGTGGCTTCTTCCTCAGAAGTGGAGGAGGACATTCCATGCAGTGCTGCCATGTTAACCCTGGAGACTGTGGAGATAGCGCTGCTGCCTGTAGGAGACAAAAAAGAGGATAAGTTGCAAAATAAGGCTGGAAATTCAACCATATTTTGAATCCATTCAGAACGGAGGTAATGGGAGAACAGCACAGCACTTGGTAATGAATTTTCAGCATCAAACCATGAGCAGTCTCTATCCTCTCCTGTTAAGGCAGGGATCTTGTCCTCATAGAGGGTGAGTAAAGGGATAGCATGTGCCCTACCACACATCTTGACTCTCTCTGCCCTGTTATGGGCCATTTTCTTTTGGAATGAGACCAAGGGATGATCTGAGTGAGATAAAACTTTTTAGTATTGATGGAGATGGGGAAAAAGTTGTGAGCTGTTATGAGTGAGAGGATAGTTTTCAGAGAAGCAATGCAGTGTTAGCAATTTAGGAGATTAATTATACTGGAGGGTGAATGAGAGAAGATGTTGTGTGGAATAGTGAGAGTGGGAGAAAATGAGCCTTGGCGAGAGGTGGGTGCAGTAGCAGAGATAGAATAATGTGAGATAGCAGAGAGAAAATGCTAGAATGTACCCTAATGGAATGCAGAAGGTTAATCTTCTTGTGGCTCTCCTGAGTGTTTCTTAGACCACGTAAACTGATCTCACCCTGGTGGCTACTTCAGACCAGTCTGACAGGGTGTGGCTATATGGTCTCCTCTGTCCGTGTTGAAGAAAGAGTATGCCCTCCTAACAACACCTCAGCCACCAAGAACTCCAGGTCTCTGTTACAAACTTGGGACTTAATTTCCCTTTCTTAACCAACTCCGTGGCAATTCTTCACACCCACGGGAATTGTGAATGGCAACTCCTGAATGACAGTGCATCACCTGATACACAAACACACTTTACATATTTTGCCAGGAATCCCAGCAATGGTGAGTACTTTGTCCTGAGTGAAAGATATCACCAGTGAGGCACCTTGGGGGCATAGATAGTGAAATGAGCTGCGGAGAATACCATGGGAAAACTTGCTAGAGCTCATTGGAAGAAACCCCCCATTGGACTCATTGAAATTGACACTTGTGAAAGGGAAATCATTTCTAATTTAGTTATTGGAGTGCATTGAAAATGTAATATGCTATAGATAAAGGGGAACTGAAGGATATACCATATTTAAGTTTTCTAAATGCATGTCACATCAAAGATTGACACAGAAAATAAGAGCTCTTGATATAGGAGATAAAATACTGACATGAGCAGAAGATTGCCTGGCTCACAGACAGAAAGATTAGGCATAAATCAGTCATATGCAGGTAGACAAGACGTAACAAGTGCTGTGCCACAGGGAACACTAATGGGGATCCACTTTGTATCCACTTTGTACAATTTATATAAGTGACTTGGGTGAAGGGACAGAAAATGTGGTTGCTCAGATATGTAGGAAAGTAAACTGTGAGAAGATTATAAAAAGGCCACAAAAGGATATAGATAAGCAAGTGATTGGGGAAAGATTTGTCAAATAGAGTACAATATGGGAAATGTGAAATCGACTGTTTTAGCAAATAGCACATTATCCAAATGATGAAAGACTGGAGGGCTCCAAGATACAGAGTGGATCTGTGTGTTCTTGTGCACAAATTGTAAAAGATTTAATGCTGACACAGCCAGTAAACAGAGCAGCAAATAGAATTTGTTGCAAGCGGAATTGAATTTAAAAGTAAATAGTTTGTACTTCATCTATACAGTACATTGGCGAGGCCATATCTGGTGTAATATGCTCAGAATTATCTCCTAATTTAAGGAAACTTATAAATGCATTGCAATCAATTCAGAGAAGCTTCCCCAGTTAACCGCTTAGAGTGGACTGCTTTTCTTATGAGGAAAGGTTATATAAGCCAGTAGTAAAATTAGCCCACCCACGCCCTCCACCTCCTCCAGGACACCACCCACACCCTCCACCTCATCCAGGACTTCCTATTCCCTGGCCCCCAACACCTCATCTTCAACATGGACGTCCAGTCCCTATACACCTACATTCCGCATGCAGATGGCCTCAAGGCCCTCCGCTTCTTCCTGTCCCGCAGGCCCGACCAGTCCCCCTCCACCGACACCCTCATCCGCTTAGCCGAACTCGTCCTCACCCTCAACAACTTCTCTTTCGATTCCTCCCACTTCCTACAGACTAAGGGGGTGGCCATGGGCACCCGCATGGGCCCCAGCTACGCCTGCCTCTTTGGAGGTTACGTGGAACAGTCCCTCTTCCGCACCTACACAGGCCCCAAACCCCACCTCTTCCTCCGTCACATTGATGACTGTATCGGCGCCGCCTCTTGCTCCCCAGAGGAGCTCGAACAGTTCATCCACTTCACCAACACCTTCCACCCCAACCTTCAGTTCACCTGGGCCATCTCCAGCACATCCCTCACCTTCCTGGACCTCTCAGTCTCCATCTCAGGCAACCAGCTTGTAACTGATGTTCATTTCAAGCCCACCGACTCCCACAGCTACCTAGAATACACCTCCTCCCACCCACCCTCCTGCAAAAATTCCATCCACTATTCCCAATTCCACCGCCTCCGCCGCATCTGCTCCCACGATGAGGCATTCCACTCCCGCACATCCCAGATGTCCAAGTTCTTCAAGGACCGCAACTTTCCCCCCACAGTGGTTGAGAACGCCCTTGACCGCGTCTCCCCCATTTCCCGCAACACATCCCTCACACCCCGCCCCCGCCACAACCGCCCAAAGAGGATCCCCCTCGTTCTCACACACCACCCCACCAACCTCCGGATACAACGCATGATCCTCCGACACTTCCGCCATCTACAATCCGACCCCACCACCCAAGACATTTTTCCATCCCCACCCCTGTCTGCTTTCCGGAGAGACCACTCTCTCCGTGACCCCCTTGTTTGCTCCACACTGCCCTCCAACCCCACCACACCCGGCACCTTCCCCTGCAACCGCAGGAAATGCTACACTTGCCCCCACACCTCCTCCCTCACCCCTATCCCAGGCCCCAAGATTACTTTCCACATTAAGCAGAGGTTCACCTGCACATCTGCCAATGTGGTATACTGTCTCCACTGTACCCACTGTGGCTTCCTCTACATTGGGGAAACCAAGCGGAGGCTTGGGGACCACTTTGCAGAACACCTCCGCTCGGTTCGCAATAAACAACTGCACCTCCCAGTCGCAAACCATTTCCAATCCCCCTCCCATTCTTTAGATGACATGTCCATCATGGGTCTCTTGCAGTGCCACAATGATGCCACCCGAAGGCTGCAGGAACAGCAACTCATATTCTGCTTGGGAACCCTGCAGCCCAATGGTATCAATGTGGACTTCACCAGCTTCAAAATCCCCCCTTGCCCCACCGCATCCCAAAACCAGCCCAGTTCATCCCCTCCCCCCACTGCACCACACTACCAGCCCAGCTCTTCCCCTCCACCCACTGCATCCCAAAACCAGTCCAACCTGTCTCTGCTTCCCTAACCTGTTCTTCCTCTCACCCATCCCTTCCTCCCACCTCAAGCCGCACCTCCATTTCCTACCTATCACCTCATCCCACCTCCTTGACCTGTCCACTTCCCTGGACTGACCTATCCCCTCCCTACCTCCCCACCTATACTCTCCTCTCCACCTATCTTCTTTTCTCTCCATCTTCGGTCCGCCTCCCCCTCTCTCCCTATTTATTCCAGAACCCTCACCCCACCCCCTCTCTGATGAAGGGCCTAGGCCCGAAACGTCAGCTTTTGTGCTCCTGAGATGCTGCTGGGCCTGCTGTGTTCATCCAGCCTCACATTTCGTTATCTTGGATTCTCCAGCATCTGCAGTTCCCGTTATCACAGTAAAATTAGCGTGGCTCCTCACAATGAATGATACCGTTCCATTAACTGTGTAATTTATATATATAGTTATTTTCAATCTTGTTTATTCTATATTTGAGTTCTTGGTTTCTGCATTAGTAACCTATGGGTTTTCACGATCTGAAGTTCCTGGTTAATTTGTAAGTATTACTGTAACCATAGTGATTTATTTTAAACCCATTTTGAGGTCTAAATTTAAAGTTAATGGGTTTTTTGAGTACATATGTTGGGGTTTATGATCAAACAAAATGATCAACTCCAGTTTAGAAGGTCAGGAGCATTTTGTTCAATGTGAGGGGAAACATCCATTGCTTAAAGAGAGAGGACTTTTATTTTTCGTTTTGCAATGAATTTTGAGCCAATCCTGTGGAGTCCTTCGGTTAAGATGCCTGTACAGACCAATGTTTCTGAGAAGTGGAAAATGTAATAAAACTAGATTATCTTTGGGCAAAGAGTTAGTGATAGACCCATACCAGAAGTGCTGGGTAAAACCCTAAAGAAGTCACTTAAAGTTGAGTACATTTCAGCTCAGGTATGTAATAGTTCCAGGAAGAATCTGAGTGCAGTTGCAGTCTGTACAGCCAGGGATTCTGGTATGTTACATTACAATGGTGTTATGGGGTATTGTAAAAAGCATGGTTTGGTACTGTACCAAGAGTATGTTTTGAGTACTACACAAAAGCTATTGATTTCTTTTCAATTTATAAAGGAGTATCTTAGGATTAATGTCCTTGTACTTTTGCCGTATTACTAAAAATATTTGAATTTGTTATAAGTAGATAGTTTGTTTTCTTCTATTTTATTTTCATTTCTTTTGTTAGTAAAGTTCTATTTGATTGTTATAGCAAAACCTGCAGCATTACATGCTTGTGTTTCAGTGAGAAACCACTGCAATAAAACCGAAACAAGGCAATATGATGTAACAAACCAAGTTTAATTTTGTGAACTGATTGGTCCAGTTATTACAACAGTTGTGATTCTAACAACTTTCCTACTTACCCGCTGTAAATGCATAATAGCCTTTTGTAATTATGGAGTCATACAGAATAGAAACAGACCCTTTGGTTAAATTCATCCATGTCAACCAACCCAAACTAAACTAGTACCATTCGCCTGCATTTGCTCCATATTCTTCTAAACCTTTCCTACTCATGTACCTCTCCAAAAGTCTTTACAGTGTAGTTCATGTGCTAAGACATTGAAATCACTCTGCATCTTATATGAGTAACTGGTTATCCTTCTCATGTGAGACTTCGAATTAATTCTGGACAATGTGTCCTTCTGAATGCAGTAAAAAGAGTTTTGTTTAGAAAAAAATGATTTGTATTGAACAGAAAATGTGCTGAAATTGCTGGAAAAGAATCGATGGCATGAACTACAAACAGCCAACCAACAAAATCGCCATCAACTCAGATCTTTATATCATCATCATGATTAGAAACTTACTATCTTACCTATAAATGTTATCTGTGCTGGAGTGTCCTGGGTAGGGGCATCCCGGTATGTGCCTCTGCAGCATCTGAGCCCAGGAGCAACAATGGTCATCGTAGAAACAGTATCCTTTTTTGTTACATACTGTAACATTCAGAGGTATAATCACCCACTTTGACAGCTCCTGTGAACAGGTAAGGTAAGTAAGTGTCAGGCTTAAGGTGGCAGTTGGTTGAGGGATTGGAGATCCAGGTCAGTCAGGGGTGTAGTGTGTGGGGTGGATAGGAATGAATGGAGTACATCAGGGTGGGCGGGGATAGCCCAGTGTGGGTGTCCTGGGGCCGCTGTTTCTGGCAGTGGGTGGGTGGAGATCTCTGATCCAATTAGTCAGAGGGATAGCTGTTATTTTTGGCATTTTTGTAATTGTTTTCCCTGTAAAAGGAGCAACTGTAATAACAGCTGGAATTCTTAATTTTTCCATCTACTCCAGCCATCTGAAATAGTTATTGCTCCTACCTCATCCCCAACAACCCCTGCACTCCAAATGCTAGAATACATAAGGAAAAATAAAACCTTAATAAAACACATTTCTACAGACATCCAAAAGCATTGAAAATTCAGCTTTATTTCCTGCTTCATGTGCATTTGTTTACTTCATCCAAGCAACTTGCAGACATCACTAGGTGAAATTACACAATAGATAAGTGATCATAGTTTAGGTATCAATAATCTAATGAAATGATTTGTCTAAAATAAGTTGGAATTTTGAATAGTCTGACTGCATCCAGGGATAACTGATACATGCATGTGCTGAAGGTGAGCAAATGTATTAGATTGTTATGAATAGATTCTAATGTTTTTATTTGATATGGTTAAAAGATACAGCTGACCTCTTCACTGTCTTGTTTTATTTGGCAAGACAGCGACAGAGGTGGATTAGAAATCTGGCTCTGCTGGTTAGTGTAATTTGCTGGACAATGATCCCAATCTCCTCTGTTGATTGCTTTCAGAAATGGGTATTGTGAACATTTGAGGGTGAGTTAAAAGATGAAATTTTTATGATTTTGTAGGGTCAGGCTGTAGTATAACCTTGTTGATAAAATATCAGATTCAGTCTATTTTCCAGTCACTCACACACTGTTAGAATCAATGTTGATACATCTGTTCACTTCACTGTTTTATTGTTTGGAGAGTCATCAATTACAGTCAAACTTTTGAAATTAAGGTCAAAAGATTACTAATATTAATTTTGAGGACAAGGCAATTCGACAAATGTAATATAAAAATATCATTTTGATCAGTGGAAAAATACTTCCTGAAGCCATTTGAAAGAAGGACAGAAACAATTCTAATTCATGTTATGAAATTCATTTTGAAATTCTGGAGAGGAAATTAGCCCATTTTTTATTTCTTTTCAATCGTCATTTAAGATTTAAAGTGTTACAAAGCAAAGCTCTTGTTTATGAGCAGTTGGGTTGAATATTTAGGAGGTTAAGTCAAGTGGTCGCAAAATTCAGTTGCCTCTGAAGACAGGGCTCATTAAGTAATTGTAGAGATTGCTTATCTGCAGTTGACAGTGAAGGTGTGGAAATTGCTTTTAGTGCCTGACAGCAGATTCCAAACATGAAATGCAGTTTGGCAGTAATGGATCCACTTTTCATGGCTCTGTAAAGGATGCCAGCAGCTTTACCTTTAATGGTAGCTTTTGGGAAGCAGAAACCTACCGATGAGCTATCTGCTGCTGAGTATCTCTTTGGCACAAGAAGTATTTAGTCACGGGTGAGTAGGATAGACAGGAAATATTAGATAATCTAATCTTTCAGAGTGGACTTCTTTTTCTCACCATTGAAATTGACACACATAGACACCAAGCTCTAGGCTAATTAGGAGCCTTAGCTGAGGCAATGATGTATGGATAAACAGTAGGAAGGCCAAGCCGACTATAGTATAGACTTGCTCCTCTGTAAATCCACCTGGGGGCCCATAAAATCCTTCTATTACCTAGGTTAGTTTTAGATCATGTCATAAATCAAATGTAAGCAGAACTTTAAAAGTGTAAATGCATTTTTTTCAAAATATGCCTGCTGGGTATCTTAGTTTGAAACATTAAAGAAATCCAATAAATAATGACAAATAGTCGCATACGTTAAAAACTTTTTTCAAAATTTTAATCCTGCTAAAAGCATGCTTTAGGAATTACATCTATTTAAAGAACTTTACATAACGTATGCTATAAAATTACCCACCAAATAAAATTCAACATTTAAAATGGTTGCATTCACTTCTGCCAGTGCCTTTCTGCTATTGTGAAGATGCTGCAGCAACAGTGAATAATTCAGGTGACCTACTGTTAAAACAGAAACAGAGGGCAGTTTCAGACTCTGCAAATTTGCCACCTTAATCTGTCACCTATCTCCTGCCAATGTGCTTCCTACTCTAGAGGGGTGAGGGCTTATAATCCTGGATGGTTTCAGCTCCACTCTGTGATTTGTCTCAGTTTTAAATAATTCTGTAGGCTGAATATAAAGCCCCAAAAATAATATGAGCTTAATTTGCTTGACTTTGCTTGAGTCAGAAGTTTACATATTCTGACCCCATTCCAGAGAATTAAACTCATGATCAAGATTGCATGCTCCAGGACATGTTTGCCCTTTCCTTTACTTTGATTTTTGTGACATTCTGAGTGAATGGCCAGCCAAAGGTAAGATTTCCCAGGTTTGTTTGTCACTCCCATTGAGTGAGAGGGTCAAGATATTTCTATGCCTGCTAAAAGCCATAGATTAAGCTATATCTATCAGGAATTCAAGAAGATCAGAGGAAGTAAGTCACAAATCTGACATTAACTATCATGTCCCAACACATCCACGCCTCATAGTCAGTTTGTCAATATACTTTTAACTAACATAATCATGATATGAGTATCCATTATTTACATCCATTATTCAGCCTTGACCATTTGTGCATTCAGGGCTCAAATGGGTTTATGTTTCAGTTTATCTGTGTCAAAATGTCCAGCAAGTACCTTTGGAAACTGGAATGTTTTGGACAAAAGATATATACTTCATTGAAAATTAGATGCAAAATATAGCCAAGCAGAAAATATGTCAAAGTTAAAGCTGAGCATTGAAAATATCGCATATTTCCAGCAAATTGATATTAAAACCTAATGAATTCAATAAATACTGAAAGTTCCAACAAGGTCATAAACTCAAGTAAAAGTGTTAAATGTGAAGTTAAAACAAATTGTTGAAACTGTATCAGTTTTACCTCATCTGAATTTCATTGTGAATTTAAAGGGATGATTTTCCAATATTTTGACGCAGCAGAAATCCTCAATTGCAATTATTACACACTGCATTATGAGATTTTCAAACAAATTTCCATATGTTTATACATTAGTGAGGACCCAGGCTAAGAGCATCAGGTAAAAAAACCACATCATTTAGTATGGAAAAGTAAACATGAAAAACTGAAATGGTGGCATTT
Organism: Stegostoma tigrinum; assembly: GCF_030684315.1. Classification (NCBI taxonomy): domain Eukaryota; kingdom Metazoa; phylum Chordata; class Chondrichthyes; order Orectolobiformes; family Stegostomatidae; genus Stegostoma; species Stegostoma tigrinum. Next base: position 37,483,233 of record NC_081360.1, on the reverse strand, counting down.
TTTTACAGCTACTGGACTAGTAATCCAAGGCCCAGGCTAACCTCCACAGGACCAAATCCCGTCATGGAGGCTGGTGGAATTCAATTAGTAAACTTCGGAATTGAAAGGCTGTTTCAATAATGTTGACCACAAAACTATCATTGACTGCCATAAAAGGTCATTTGTCCATTAAAGGAAGTGAACCTGCCATCATTGGCTGTGTAGCCTACACGTAACTTCAGACCTATAGCAATGGGATTGACTCTTAGCTGTTCTCTGAATCGATTCAACAAACCATTCAGTTCAACTGAATGTTTTACTTCCAGGATAATTTTTATAATTCTGCTGAAAACTCCCTTCCAAAGTGTAGATCTTTGAAGGGAGGATGCAGAGTTGAAAAGTGATCAAATTGAATTGTACAAAGTTTGCAGAATCTGTTTGAGTTCTTTGCACCATCTGGTTTATCCTGAAAATCTCTCATTGATGAAGCAGCAACTTTACATTCGAGGGGTTTTAAATAATCTGATGTTTTGCCAATTATGAGTTTTGTTTCATGCTGAGCTAATTTGATATGGCCATTATAGCAGACATGGACATTAGACAGGGTAGCAGGAGGAGGGAAGGGGAATGGTCTTTTAATGGTATCTTAGAACTACTCAGAAATTAGACAACATTTGCTTTTCACTGTGCAAAGACGCATTTCGATTGTTTGCTTTTATGTACATTTAGTTAGAATACAGAAGGACCTTGTTACCAAACCTAAGTCATTATTTATTGACATCTTCCAGATGTTGGGAGGCAGTTATAAATCCAAAATAAATAGAAAACTGATGCCGTTCCTTGGAGAGCTTTATGTTCTTTTGGCAACAACAAAGTGGGTGTGTTGAGAGCAGTTATTAAAAACGAAATGAAGCAACATCTTTGCAGGGTGGGGAGCTTCTGATACTGTTAGTACAGGTTTAAAATAATTTGGCAGGTTTTGGTATTGGTACTGAGTTAGAGTTTGGGGGGTAAAGTAGACAAATATAGATGAGAAATTGTATCAGTGTTAAAGTCAGATTGTATACAGTCATGAAGCAAGATAGCATGGCAAGGCTGGAAGGCATTTATTATAATGCAATAGGCTTGTGTGTAAGGCAAATGAGTTGAATATCCTGATTAACACATGGAGAGGTGGTATAATTATCATCAATTAATTAGAGACATGAGAAGATTTGTAGCTCAGGTTGAGTTTCTGGAGGTGAGTTTGCTCGCTGAGCTGGAACGTTAGTTTTCAGGCGTTTCGTCACCATTCTAGATAACATCATGAGTGAGCCTCCGACAAAGCGCTGGTGTTATGTCCCGCTTTCTATTAATCTGTTTGGGTTTCCTTGGGTTGGTGATGTCATTTCCTGCGTTGGTGATGTCATTCTTGTTCTTTTTCTCAGAGGATGGTAGGTGGGCTCCAAATCAATGTGTTTGTTGATGGAGTTCCGGTTGGAATGACATGCTTCTAGGAATTCTCGTGCGTGTCTCTGTTTGGCTTGTCCTAGGATGGATGTGTTGTCTCAATCAAAGTGGTGTCCTTCCTCATCTGTATGTAAGGATACGAGTGATAGTGGGTCATGTCGTTTTGTGGCTAGTTGATGTTCATGTATCCTGGTGGCTAGCTTTCTGCCTGTTTGTCCAATGTAGTGTTTGTCACAGTTCTTGTAAAGTATTTTGTAAATGACGTTCGTTTTGCTTGTTGTCTGTATAGGGCCTTTTAAGTTCATTAGCTGCTGTTTTAGTGTGTTGGTGGGTTTGTGTGTTACCCTGATGCCAAGCGGTCCGAGTAGTCTGGCAGTCATTTCGGAAATGTCTTTGATGTAGGGGGGAGTGGTTATGGTTTCTGGGCCCGTTTTGTCTGTTTGTTTGGGTTTGTTGCTGAGAAAATCGGCGGACTGTGTTCATTGGGTACCCGTTCTTTTTGAATACGCTGTATAGGTGATTTTCTTCTGCTCTTGGTAGTTCCTCTGTGCTGCAGTGTGTGGTGGCTCGTTGGAATAGTGTTCTAATGCAGCTTCCAACAAGCCACCACACACTGCAGCACAGAAGAGATACGAAGAGCAGAAGAAAGTCACCTATACAGCGTATTCAAAAAGAATGGGTACCCAATGAACACAGTCCGCCGATTTCTCAGCATCAAACCCAAACAAACAGACAAAACAGGCCCAGAAACCATAACCACTCCCCCCTACATCAAAGACATTTCCGAAATGACTGCCAGACTACTCGGACCGCTTGGCATCAGGGTAGCCCACAAACCCACCAACACACTAAAACAGCAGCTAATGAACTTAAAAGACCCTATACAGACAACAAACAAAACGAACGTCATCTACAAAATACCTTGCAAGAACTGTGACAAACACTACATTGGACAAACTGGCAGAAAGCTAGCCACCAGGATACATGAACATCAACTAGCCTCAAAATGACATGACCCGTTATCACTCATATCCTTACATACAGATGAGGAAGGACACCACTTTGATTGGGACAACACATCCATCCTAGGACAAGCCAAACAGAGACACACACAAGAATTCCTAGAAGCATGGCATTCCAACCAGAACGCCATCAACAAACACATTGATTTGGAGCCAATCTACCATCCTCTGAGAAAAAGTACAGGAAATGACATCACCAACCCAAGGAAACCTAAACAGATAAATAGAAAGCGGGACATAACACCAGTGCTTCATCAGAGGCTCACTGATGATGTTACCTATAATGGTGACGAAACATCTGAAAACTAACCTTCCAGCTCAGCGAGCAAACTCACATCCAGAATTAGAGACATTGTTAAGCGAGATGAAGAAAGGGCATTTTGGAATATAGAATCTTTAAGCAAGATTGGGAGGGGGATTCATAAGAAGAGGATGTTGTATAGGCAGGAATTTGAGAAGTATTTCGCTGAATATTTGAAATGCAATAGTATACAAAGCCATTAACCAAATGCTGGGAAGTGGGATTAGGATAGATAGGTGCTTGATTATTAGCACAGGCAAAACAGGCTGAAAGGCATATTTCTGTGCTATAATACTCAATGGGCTGAAATCGATGCATTATTAGCTAAGTTGGAGTTTGATTGAGGTTTTTGCCAGGTTTTTCCACTGTGAGCCCTAAAGCGATTTCTTGTCCTATTTTATCAACTTACCTCATAAATCACCTTCCACATACTCAAGGTGTCTCTGATGTCTGCCCCTCTTCCCATGCATCATTCTTGGAACAACTCACCGCCTAGCAAATATCTGCCAAAACATCTGCACCCCTTATATTTATGCCACCTTTAAAAATACTTTGTGCGTCAGGAAGAACAGTGGAATTCTAAAGCTACCGACTATCCAAGGATGGAGTTCTGAACAGGTTGGAAAACAGGACACTGGCACCACAATTCTCTAAAAGATGCCTCAGTATAAGGGATTATCCATTGGAGAAACACCCTTTATATTGAGGATTAGCAGAGGAGGCTACACAAGCCGCTGCCTGTTCTGAGGTCAATGGCCTCAGCTGCACCAGGGTTGGTACAACCTCATATCTGCCAACTCACACTCTCTCCATTTCTGATCCTGCACCCATCTCCCAGCAAGTCACGTGGTCTGCCAGTCTCACAACTGTGTGCAACATTTTCCCACATTGCCCTTTACCCTCACAACCTCCCACACCACCAATCCTGCATGCCCTCTGTGCTGCCACCTTAGTCTTTCAGGGTACCATTCCACTTTTCTCCCACGTGCACCGTCACTAATAACGATGCCATCTGCTTTGATCTCACTCATTGGCCCCCTTTTCATCATGACAAGAGATGACAGCCCATAACAGGGCAGAGAGACTCTTTATGGGTCCATATCCTCACCCAGTACAAAAAGACAGCCCTGGCTCTGGCAGCAGGCAGGGAGCACTTCTGTTGAACACCCCACCGCACAAGTGAGTAACACTCTTTATTCCACTGCAACTCTCACAGTGACCCTGCTGTCCGTCTCAATCATTGCACATCACTTCTAACCACTGCAATGACGTTTCTTCGCTTTGACTTGTAGGTTCTGCAAGCCTCTGTAGAGAAATCCCAGCTTCCAAAGGAGTGCCATCCTCAACTTTTAAGAGCTTTTGTTTGTGCCTTGGGCTGCCATTTTGTTATCGGCACTGTGGCAATCATTTACAACTATCAACAAGTTGAATCCACCAATATATGAGAAAACAAGGTGTAGAGCTAGATGAACGTCAAGACCAACGTCAGCTTTCCTGGTCCTCTGATGCTGCTTGGCCTGCTGTGCTCATCCAGCGCTACACCTTGTTATCTCAGATTCTCCAGCATTGGCAGTTCCTATTATCTCTCCACCAATATATGCTCTGGCTTCAATGTTGCAGTCTTTTGATGTCAAGCTGGTTTGGCACGTTTGGTAAAATGGGAGATTAAATATTAAGGAGGCACGTTTTATCACTAACAGGCCATTAAACAAGTGTTAATTCCTGTCAGTTGGCATGTTGCTGTTGTCCACCATCCAGCCATAAAAAATGGAGCAAGATGATTTTGATGTTGAACATAGAACATAGAACATAGAAAAGTATAGGCCCTTCGGCCCACAATGTTGTGCCGTGGAATAATCCTAATCCAAAAATAAAATAACCTAACCTACATTCCCCTCAATTCACTACTGTCCATGTGCATGTCCAGCAGTCGCTTAAATGTCACTAATGACTCCACTTCCACGACTACCACTGGCAAAAAATTCCATGCGTTCACAACTCTCTGGGTGAAGAACCTCCCTCTGATGTCTCCTCTATATCTTCCTCCTAACACCTTAAAACTATTACCCCTCGTGGCAGTCAATCCTGCCCTGGGGAAAAGTCTCTGGCTATCGACTCTATCCATGCCTCTCATTACCTTGTACACCTCGATCAGGTCACCTCTCTTCCTCCTTCTCTCCAGAGAGAAAAGTCCAAGCTCAGTCAACCTCTCCTCATAAGACAAGCCCTCCAGTCCAGGCAGCATCCTGGTAAACCTCCTTTGCACCCTCTCCAAAGCCTCCACATCTTTCCTATAATAGGGCGACCAGAACTGGACACAATATTCCAAGTGTGGTCTCACCAGGGTTTTGTAGAGCTGCAGCAAAACCTCGCGGCTCTTAAACTTGATCCCACTGTTAAAGAAAGCCAAAACACCATATGCTTTCTTAACAATCTTATCCACCTGGGTGGCAACTTTGAGGGAGCTATGCACTTGAACACCAAGATCCCGCTGTTCCTCCACACTGCCGAGAATCCTGTCTTTAATCCTATATTCAGCATTTAAGTTTGACCTTCCAAAATGCATCACTTTGCATTTATCAGGTTGAACTCCATCTGCCATTTCGCAGCCCAGCTCTGCATTCTGTCAATGTCTCACTGAAGCCTGCAATAGCCCTCGATACTATCAACGGCACCTCCAACCTTTGTGTCATCAGCAAATGTACTAGCCCACCCCTCAGTGTCCTCATTCAAGTCATTTATAAAAACTACGAAGAGAAGAGGCCCAAGAACAGAGCCCTGCAGGACACCACTCAGCACTCACCTCCAGGCAGAATACTTACCATCTACAACCACTCTCTGCCTCCTGTCAGCCAACCAACTGAGATGGGCCTCATCAGATTTCTTGTCCGTTTGTACCACAAATCTCAACATAATCCAGGTGACTCAGACTCCTATAAGAAGCTGCCTACAGATTTATGACCCTGAGTGCAAACAATGTAAATTAACTGTAGGGTTGTAAGGATAGCCATGAGGATCTCATTTCGCAGAAGGATAATATTCTTTGAATAGGATCATACCTCTGCTTTCCTTGGATGAAAATTCATATTGATTCAGAATTAGATCTTCTTGGACCTGTTTGCTACAATTCTAAGGATAAATTGAGTACTGGCTAGTGATGTACTTAAATAAATAATCAAAATGAAAAAGAATGTAAATTTCCAAGATAAGGAGAAGACATTTGTGATAGATCGTTCCTTGTGTAGATCATCCCATTTCACTATAACATCTCTGTTCATGCATATAGAATAGCCTGTCTTTGAATATATTCTCTCTCAGGTATTTGCTTTCAATTCAGTGTCCCTGAGTGATATTTGCATAATGGTCTCCATGTAGTCCAGGGACAATTCGTCATAGCACTTCTACATCAAAGCTAAGCCTGGACATAAATGAAAGGAATGGGCCTGACCTCATGAAGAGATAGCAGGTATTCCATATCTACTTGCAGTGGTGTCTCACTTGCTTACTTGAAGTGGTTGAGGGCTCAGGATCTGTACTCTAGTTAGTTTAAAAGGATGAGGTGGAAACTCAGTGAAACTTACAGAATACTGAGAGGCCTGGATAAAGTTTTCTCTGGTAGGAGAGACTTGGACCTGAGGGCACAGCCTCAGAGTGAAGGGGTGACCCTTTAGATCTGAGATAAGGAGGGCGTTCTTCTGCTAGAAGGTGGTAAATCTGTGGAACTCATTACCCAAGGAGGCTGCGGAGGCCAATTCATTGAGAACTTTTAAGACAGAGATAGATAAGTTTTTGGATTGAGGGCTATGGGCACAAGGCAGGAGGATGAGGTTGAGAAAAATATTAGCAATTGGCCTAATTATCAAATGGCCTAATTATGCTCCTTTATCCTATGGCCTAATGATGGTCTTTAAGCACTGTAACAATTTTCTGTCTGCTAAAGTGCTTGATGATTGAAAGAAAATTGAGTATTTAACATGATTCTTTCTGTTCTGCAAGGAAAGCTCTGCTTCATATCAATGCAAATTATTAAGATTTTGCTTTGATTACAACTGACTTACTTGATTGAATAAAACATTTTTATCTTGTTAAACTTGGCTTTGGGAACAGTGTATGACCACTCTGAACAACATCATCTTTAATAGTTGCATTAGATTGTTTATCCGAGCAATTGAATTTCTGCTTTACATAAATTTCATGCAATTTTCAGCAGAGTACCAGGCCATGTGGCCCAACTGGTCTCTATTAGTGATTATCTTCAACCAGAGCCTCCAATTGCTTATTTCATCTAACCCTATAATTATATCCATTTCTTTCTCCCTCATGTGCTTATCTAGCTTTCCCATAAATACAGTTCAGCTCACTTACTGTATTAGGTTGTGAAGTGTTATTTCTCTCCTGTGGGCAAAGTTGTAAGCATTGGGAGAAACCTTAATCCTCAAATATATGTATGCATTTTGAACAGAATGTAGAAATGGAAATTATTTCAAATACAGTCACGACCCCTTGAACCTGCTTAACTTTCGTTTTAACAGTGGAGAGACGGTACTGGGGGTGATCAACCTGCTCTTTAATAGTTTAAGGACAAAAACTTCCTAGGATGTACAAACTGTTCATCTTCGACTTTGACAGATAGCTTACTTTGAATTCACTTTATCGCAGTTATAGTAAGTAGAACTTAAGTAAATTTACAACACTACTTGTGGACCTGGAAGAAGTATTGTTTCTTCAATCCAGCAAAGTGACTTTCTTTCAGTTTCAAGATCACTGATTCTCTCCAATCTCACACCAATGCTACACTTTGTATTTTCCCCACGATCCTCAAATAGAAACATATCAGTGACCATGATCCAAACTCCTCTGACCCAGATTTTGTTCTTTCCTGTGATCATCCACTAACTTTATCGTCTCATCCCTCCAGGCAGTTTGTCTGCCTGATTGTTGTCTTTCCCCAGACTCTGAAACACCCTTAAATAAGCTCCCATCACCATTGTGATTGTCACCTTGCTTACCCCACCAATTTCAAAAGCCCCAACCATGTTGTGTCTCCCTCTAAACTGGCCTTGGCTGGTCAGTCGTGTCCTTGTGTCGCAGATCCTTTGCCTATCTCTCTATCCAGCATTGATAATAAATGGTTTCATGGTTTCTGTAGTATCTGGTAATGCTTCAGAAATTGTCAATATAAAAAGGAAATTGAGACACAGACGATGCACTCCAGGAACAGAATCAATACATAAATGCCCTTAATCGACCACAGTTGGACACCTCTGTGAATTAAATTGTGAAACTGCAGCTTTGTTATTTTACTTTACAGGAAGCACTTCGCTTTGTCTGAGTTGGGAATTAATTGTTAGAAGCACAAAGCCATTTGATCACAAATTAGCTGAGCAAATTAACCTCCATTATAAGTTGGATTTTAGAATTAGTGACTAAAAAGAAGAACTTGCTTTTATAAAATGTCTTTCATGGTCCCTGGATGTCCCAAAGTGTATCACATTGAATTAAATACTGTTGAATTTTAATCACTGTAGCAATGACACTGCCAATAAACAATAATGCTATAAAGGCCAGATAATCTGTTTTATTGTTGTCGCCTGAGGGATATGTATTAATGAGGGCACTGTAGACAACTTCCCTGTTCTTTTTTGAAATAATATCATAGGATCTTTTACATCAACTTGAGAATGGAGGCCTGATGTAATGCCTCATCCGAATGCATGACGTAGTTCAACTTGGCTGGGAGTTTGATTCAAAGCAAAGTTATTAGCAGCAGAATTTTAGTCCAAACAATGGATATTTATCCCCTATCCTAGGTGTGAAATAAAGATTAGTTTAGTGTTGATTCTGAGTAGGTATCTGAAATTAGAGTTGTGTTTGACAAGTCTTCTGAAAACCTTATCCAGCAATAAGGGATGTTTATCAGCCTTTGTTCATTTAAAACAAAAACCATTTCATTGATTAGAAATGCTGGATCAATTCAGCAGATCGGTCAGCAGTTGACAAAACAATATTGATCTGAAGTGTTTCCCTTCCCAGAGCGCCTACTCTCTCCACAGATGGTGAACAACTGATGCTTGTTTCCATCTTTAGATGTTAATGTTTCAGATTTCCAGCATTTATAGTCAGTTGTATTTGTTCTAGTTCACCATTTATCAAATTTGACTTTAAGAGCATCTCCTTATAGGCAATGCATATGATTGATGATGGTACTCCAATATACACATGCTTATTGTCACTGTTCAAAATAACAGAGACATGACTACAGGGAAACAGGTCATTCTGCCTACCCAATCAATATTGGTGTTTATCCTCCACATAGTTTGGAGTCTTCCTTTCATGTGCCCCTCCTGCTTCCATATTCTTTTGTTCTCTTTTCCTGGGGTTGCATGTGTCTCTAAGATATTGCAGCCAACTGACTCCCGCAGCAGCCTCTATTCTCCAACACAGTCAGCTCCCATCCCAGGAATCACTCCCACAGCAGTGACCTCCTCAGCTTACAAGGAAATACCAGGGAGCACTTGCTGTAAATCTTTTCCTTCAGGGCTGACCACAAAAGTTTCATCAAAGTGACCAGCAGGTCAGAGGGGCTGGGTGACACCTCACTAGATTCCAAATTGGCAACACGACATAAGGTGAATGTGAAGATACCAGGCAATCTATTTGAAATTGGGTGTTGGGCATCATGTGGTTTAAAAAAGCTACAAGTTTACTGGCATTATGCCTCTACTACATGTTATGCAGGCAGGTCTGCATGGTTTGTAGCGAACTCTGATGAAGAGCAAGTCTGGGTAGTGGGGAGGGGAGGGGAGGGCGGGATGATGTGGTGGTGTTAGTGGTGCTAAATTAGCCTGGCAGCAGCCTCTGTTAATTTTGCAGGGCCTGGTGGAGCAATTCCTCCTCCCTACATGGAGATGAAACTATTAAACCTTTGCTTTGCCATTGAGGAGCTGCCTCCAGCAGCCCCTGAGTCTCTTTCAAACTTTTTCTGCCTTTGCTAAGGACCACTGGTTAGGCCATTGAAGACCCAACACATTGAGTAGTATGTGTCAGACTTATGGCCCATTGATTTCTTCACCAATTTTTCATCAGAGGTCCTAAAATTGATATTTGGGTCTTAAATTGCAAAGTCAAGGAACAGAGGATCTATTTCAGGTGGGCTTCTGCATGCTTGGACATTGCTAGGCATTTCAGTTGTGCAGCAGACACAAGACACAAGAGGATGTGATGCAAAATTCATCTCTCCAATCTTAAGCTTTTACCTAATTATCAAGGACATAGGAAGTGTTACAGCTTTCATTGAGATCCTGACTGATCTGCAAAACATTGTTTTCCTACATCCCTTGATACCTTTACGAACAATATCTATCAATCTCTGATTCAAAAGTAGTAACTAATTGAAAGGTAATTGCCATTAGCTCTAATGAATCTCATCCTTTACATGAAGAAGTGTATCTTAATTTCAGTCCCATATCTTTGTTCTATGTCCCCCGAGCCCAAGACTCCACAACTAATGGAAATAGCTTCTCCAAATCTACATATCTGCTCAGCTTCAAGGAAGATTGAATACTCCCCCATTGTTGCTTTCTTTTTGTCATGTAAAGCTATAGTAAATGTAACAATGAAGGCACAACTGTGAAAAACATGTGATTCATCAAAGGAGGATGTGATTTGGATGGTATTAATTATTCAAAATGTTGAACTGGTCATGAATCTGCATATTTGTCACATTTTGGTTTTCTCTCTGCCAATTTCCCATGTTACTTTGACACATCCATCAATCAAGCCCACAAATGCTTCCAAGGAAGTTGGCTGAATGAGAAAAGAAAATTGAAATCTTCTTGTACTGATGACCTGACCACATCTGGTGAAACACTTCTCAGAAACACACACCCAATTTCATGTAACTTTGGCCTTGTTTTAAGCACCCTCTTAAGTGACTGAGTGTTCACTATTCATTGATAAAGAGACAGTTCAAAATTACTCTTAAAAGCCACATGCCTTGCTCCTAATTGATTCCGCCCATCGCTCCATTCATTCCAAACTTAAATCTGTTACCTGAATAATTATGATGACTCATCATATATTACGTTGGCTAACTTTACTTAAATGCAGTCATTGCTATTTCATGCTGGAACTGAGGCATATTTCATCGCACAATCTTCTCAGTAGCACTGTCTGACTTTTACAGTCTCAATGGATGAGTGATGATAGCCTTGTGTACCAAATTTTTGCTGTACTTAATTGAGACTAATTAATAAGAGAGGGCTGATTTTATTTCTGAGCCTCTAGAAGAGGGGTAAGCTGAGCAGATGGATAGCTTCGATTGCCCTGCTTGGAATTGTGAAAGGGAGCATGGAACCTATGAGGGATTTAAAAGAAGAAATCTTCTGCGGTATTGGAAGATATGGTTATGATCTTAAACAGACAATTCTCACGTGTCTTCACTAGAAAGATGTGCTGCCAGTTGGACAGAGAAGGAAGTGGTAATGTTTGGATCGAATAAAAATAAAGGAGGGATTTAAAAAGTTAGCTTTCCTCACAGCCGAAACGTTACTCAAACTGAACGGGCTGTATCCCAGATGACCAAAGAAACTAAGATCTGAGACTGCAGAGGAACTAACCGCAGTATTTTAGCCCTCATTGTAAAAAGGGATGTAGGAACATAGGTGCAGGAGTAGTTTATTCAGGCCATCAAACCCACTCTGCCATATTCCTGCACTATTCTTGATGAATGGTGGACTATAAATATCCAATGGTGGGGAATCTTAAATTCTGGATTTAAAGAGATGCTGAATTCTCACCCCTTAAGCTAAAAGATTTGGGGGGGATCTTAGCCATAATTGCAAGGGCTTTCCCATGGCAATTTATTGCTGGCAGCAGTACAATTTGCTATAAAGTGACACTGCCACCCCTTTGTCAGTAATTAGTTCTATCAACCCTGTTGAAGCGATGGCCAAGCAGTCTATAAGCCTAACAGCACAACTGGGTGTGGTCGCCCCTACTGGGGTGACAGGCAATTACCACTATTGAGGAGACCAGATTAGTTAGTGGTCTTGGCAAGAAGGATGGGTTAAAGATTTTTGGAACAGGGGTTGGACAAGTTCCCTCCTTCAGATCCTGGGGATTGCAAAGATGCTTCCCATCCCGTCCCCAACCTTCACTAAACATTATCCAATGAAGTAAAAGTTGTCAAAATTCTCAAATTGCCTGTGTCTCCACCTTATTAATTCACCTCTTAAAGCTCTCAATAGTCCTAGAGCAGGAGGGACTCCTAATCCTCTATCGCCTCACCATCGAATTCCAGGCGGGGATTGAAGAGAGAGAAGGCAGGACAATAATCAAATCATTTTATCTCCTCCACTGCCTTCAGACCTGCCAGCAGAGAAGCATAAAATCTTGTCTCAAGAGACTTTAATCTGGGCAAAGGATTCAAACTTCACCTGCTGCCATTCGAGCCCAGGTCCCCAGATCATTAACCTTTACTCTGGATTACTGGTCCAGCAACAGTACCTCTTCACTACCATCTCCACCAATTTTTCACATTCCAGACTGTCTACCCTATTCAGGTGTGGGTGGCATCAGCACAGTTTCAGCCACCACAACCCAAGCTCTTCTGCACCTCTGAGGAAGAGAACATGGATTCCTGAGATGATGCCGTGGTAAGGCTGCCTCCTACCTGCTTCACCAGCTCATTTACTGATACCTCATGGATATTTTGGGTAGACTGGAGTCAAGAGTGCATGCTGGAGTATGCACAGTGGATGACCCTATGGTGTTTGGCCATTAGCAACTTCATTAAAATACAAAAGCAAACATCGAAGCAGCCACCAGGTTTGTCGGAGGCACTGGACAGCTTGACACACAACTGCAGGAGTGCACCAAAACCGTTGGGACCCCGTTGCTTCTGGCAAGTGAACATCTGGCTGACTCGATGCACAGGTTAGCAACAGCGATGGAGAGTTGACTTGAGCAGTCCCTGACCCTGCTGGATGTATGCACAGATCTACACCCTATTGTTCTAGCCATCAGTGCTCAGAACCAACGATAAGACAATAGAGTGGGTGGGGGGGATCAAGGAAATGTGCCCTCCAGCTGACCCTTCCCTCACAAGGAGATAGCTGGTGTGAGTAAGAGGTGGCCCCCAGTAGTCTCCTCTGAGGCCTCTCAGGAGCTGAAGCTTCCACCTCCATGGGCACCAGCCATGCACATCCCATGTCCAAAGACATTGGCACCTGACGTGTGCCAGCCTCTAAGAACCCACATGGCACATCCCCAAACCTCTTACAGAATACTTTGCCACTTCATTGCTGCACCTCAGGCTGGACTTCATTACAATATCATTGTAATGCGGCTTCAAGGACACTCAGGAATACATACCCAGCTCAGGGACTGAACAAGGGTGCATCCCTGGGCCCATTGTTTGTTATCACAGTGCCCACACACTCTGGGCCCACCTGGATGCCCACAACAACTATACCTTGCATTGCCTTTTCCTGACTTTTTGCACTTTGGCCCTACAGCCAGATATACCAAGTTCATATTCCTGTTGTCTGCCACCCTCAGCCATACGAGAATTCAGGATGAGGAGGGTGCAGCTGCTGCTGGGCAGATCATACTCAGCATGCTTGGACTCTCTAGTGACAAATGCACCCAGGGATTAAAATCTCTAAAGCCAACAAGACCCCCTTTAGAGCAGGTTCCCTCCACTCTAGCTGCGGACCTCAGGACAGCACTAAATTTAGTGACTTTACCTTTTATTTTAATTGGGGCATTCCATTAAGTGTAATTCTTCTTGATGCAAGAGCTCTTGAGAAAACATAGTATCCAGGTTTTGAGAAATGGTTTTGAAATACCTTTTCTACAGAAATCAAACATCACTGTGAGGTTTCAGACATCACAAAAATGCAACTTCATTGAATTTTCTTTCAAAGTCATTCTCAAAAGTAAAGTGTGAGATTATTCTCAACATTTATTTCTTTTATATTTACCCTAACTTTAACTATGAAACACTCCTGAGGGGTTTTTTTATGGGGTCAGAAGTGCTCTTGGGGTGACAGTTTTAGTTAGTGGTCAAACTATTTTCTTCCAAGACAATCTTTCCCATTTTTTTCACACCGATTATGCTGTTTCCTACATTTTTGTTTTAAATTAACATTTTAATTTTAAATTTATTTGCCCTCCTAAACTTCATGTCAATTTTTTACCGTATGCTTGAAATAATAACTCATGCCAACTTATTTAATCGATTCCAATTTCTGAAAGAATTAAATCCAGGCTTGTTGGTTTTAAATAGTTCTTATCTAAATGATTGCACTCAGCTTAGGGTTCTCCCATTCTCAAGTATTTTGGATGAATCTTGCAACATTGTGAGCGACATAGGCAACGGTGAATTGAGCAGTAGAACTAAGCAAGGTGGTCACCTTGACTTCAAGATCATCTCCCCACAACTTCCATCCTTTGCTGAAGCAGCCATGCATGATTCTCACCAGAGAGTATCAAGTTCCCAGTTGATACGCCTTATTATTTTTCATAACAGTCTTGTCAACAGCCATTCTCCATTGGTTGTGATCTTACCAAATACACCACATAAACTGGCCAATGGGAAAATTTGACATGGAAACCAGAGTGGGCTTTTGGCAGTTTCAATTAGCCACTTTCTCCAAATGGCCTCCACTTTGGACACTGGATACTGACATCTCAAGGATGCTCCATGAGTACCAGCCACATGCACCCAAAGATTCGGCACCAGGCTTGTGCCGGCCTCTAAGAACCCATATGTCACATCTCCAATCCCCTCACAGAATGCTTCGCCACTTCATTGCTGCACCTCAGGCTGTAGCGGCAACTATCGTTGTAATGCTGCTTCAAGGGCACTCGGGAACGCATACCCAGCTCATAGACTGGACCAGGGTATGTCTCTGGGCTCTTTGTTTGTTATCATGGTGCCCACACACTCTGCGCCCACCTGGATGCTCACAGCAACTCTACTTTGCATTGCCTTGTCTTGAGATTTTATGCTACAGCCAGAGATACCAGATTCTTATAGGGTACCAGGTTATAATCCAATGGGCTGATTTGAAGTCACAAGCTTTTGCAGTCTGATGAAGAAGCAGCACTCCGAAAGCCTGTGATTTCAAATAAACCCATTGGACTATGACCTGGTGTCATGTGACTTCTTACCCCAGTCCAAGATCGGCACCACCACATCTTAGCTTGTCATTACTGTCTTGCCTTATTGCTTAGTGCAGACATAAAGCCAGAAAGCCTGTCATAGTTGTCAGCAGGCATCAGGTCAGACAAAGGAGATAGCCTTCACTCATGCTTTCCAGCACAGTAAGTCTTAGGCAGCCTCTGATGACAGTCAAGACCCTGCCGTGTCCAGTCAGGATCCTCTGCTGGTAAGGGATGGGTAACTGAATAATGGCAAACAAGCACCCATCTGATTCCTTCAGCCCTATTGTGGGCTGCTATGCTCCTAGGAACAGAGAGGCATTTATTACAGAAAATAAAAGTGGGTAGCATGGCTAAACTATTGGTGCAGGTGGGAGAGATTCTCCAGTGCTTGGCCTTCTTGAAGACAACTGGCACTGCTTCAGCAGAGGGGGAACACCAGGCTGGCATGGTCTGTGGTTGTAGCCTCCACAGGTGGTGCAAGGGGAAGTGAAGTTGATCACAACCTTTCAACCCTCACACGTACAAATAACCTTGGAGATCTCAAAGTTCCAGTCAACCATCTTGTACTTCTGCCAGAAGATGCACTCTTGAGGACCCCAGGACTGCAATCAAATACGTTTAATTGAACTGATGAGAAGCTGCCCTTCCTCCAATGCCACATATGTTGTAAAACCCTTGAAAACGTTACATTTTGCTACATGCAGTGTAACAAGATTTTTGACAGCATGTTCATCATGTCCTGAAACCCAGACCTTATGCTTCGAGCTGACAACACTACAACCTGCACTTGTGATTGGCCACTGAGACACAAGACACATCCAAGAGTCCCCTTATGGAGTAGGACATGCACTCTAAGGGACTAAGATAACCTGCCATACCTCTATTTATAAGCCCATTCGCTGGTGAGGTGCATTCCTTGTGCTGACATCAGTTTACTTTGCAGTGAGTTAACTTAATGTTGAATGTCACTTTTTACTTATGTACCTTTGGTTTTAATTTACTGAAAAATTGAGTCCTTTTCTATTTCTAGCTCTGTATAACTAACTTTAACTTTATTTCTAAATTTGATAAGCTAATTGAACGCTGATTTTAATTCTATAATGAAATAGTCAAATTAGCTTTAGTTTTGTGCTTATTAATGATGTAGATTACTTGAGTTAATTACTTTGATTAAATTACTTTAACAATTAAAAGGCTCTTCAAGTGTGCACTCATATGACTTCTTGTACTGTAACTTCATTTCATGATGTGGTCTTGCCTCTTCCCTCCTCATCTCCCCCAGTGCTTTGTTGATCTGACACTACTAGTGCTACAGTGCTTAGAAAGAGACATTAGCCATATACATTTCACAAATAAATTCAACTATCGCAGAAGCAGTGAGAAATTGGAGTTCATATATCTGTTTGAGATCTATCAGCAGCACTGCGTAACAATGATGTTAATTCACATATGTTTGATTTTTAAACTCTCAGTCATGACTGTTATACTTTTAGAAATCAGGAACAAGTAACAGCATGGCATTAGAGGACATTGTTTGGCTGTGTATTGCTGGTGAGGCAAAAAGGACATTTCTCCCTTTTGCCACCCCTGGCCCTCCTCCATATTTTTCACCTGTGGCTTTGGTCATGTGAAAAATTATTAGTGTAATTACTTTTACATTGTAATAAATTTTACAAAGTTAATGGCAGGATTCTTGGCAGTGAGGAGGAACAGAGGGATCTTGGGTCCACGTCCATTGATCCCTCAAAGTTGTGACCCAAGTTGACAGGGTTGTAAAGAAGCATATGATGTGTTGGCTTTCATTGGCAGGGAAATTGAGGTTAAGGGCTGTGAGGTTATGCTGCAGCTGTATAAAACGCTGGTTAGGCCACACTTGGAATACTGCGTACAGTTCTGGTCGCCTCATTATAGGAAGTATGTGGAAGCTTTAGAGAGGGTGCAGAGGAGATTTACCAGGATGCCGCTTGAACTGGAGGGCAGGTCTTATGAGGAAAGGTTGAGGGAGCAAGGGCTTTTTTTCATTGGAGAAAAGAAGGATGAGAGGTGACTTGATAGAAGTGTACAAGGTGATGAAAGGCATAGATAGGATGGATACCCAGAGGTGGAAATGACTATTATGAGGGGGCATAATTTTAAGGTGATTGGAGGAATATATAGGGGAGATGTCAGAGATATGTTCTTTACGCAGAGAGTGGTGGGCACATGGAATGTGTTGCCAGCGGTGATAGCGGAGTCAGATATATTAGAGACATTTACGCGGCTCTTGGATAGGCAGAAGGAGGATAGTAAAATGCAGGGTATGCCGGATAGTTTGATCTTAGTAGGATAATACATCAGCACAAAATCGTGGGCTAAAGGGCCTATACTGTGCTGTACTGTTCAATATTCTTTGTTTATGTTCAAAACTTCATATGAATTTGCATAGGCGTGCTATTCCTGTCTTATTAGTTTATTTCAACAATAGTTTACAAAGACTAATCAGGGTACATCAATTGTTATAAACAAATTATGTTGCGTATGTCATAATGACTTAACATTAATGCAATGTTCACCAACAAAATATAACATCTCTGATGAAGGGTCTAGGCCCGAAACGTCAGCTTTTGTGCTCCTGAGATGCTGCTTGGCCTGCTGTGTTCATCCAGCCCCACATTTTATTATCATAACATCTATGCGATCTATTCCAAACCCATGGCAATTTTGTTTCTGGAAAAAAAGTTACTTCTTTGCAGAATAGTAACATAACACCAAAATTTGATGCAGATGTAGAAATCTTGAAATACTGTTCACAGTGAATTTCCTAAATAAGAAAAAAGCCATTATTTGTGATTGACAAAGGCAAAACAATGCCACACATTGTGACTTTCAATTATTCACTACAATTCAATAGTCAGAGTTTATCATGCACATAAATTAAGTATTGTTAACATGCCTAACTGCTTATTTATGATCTGTTAATAAGAGACGGAATGCTTTAAGTTATTTAAAAATTTAAAATATTTTGTTTAAGCATTTCAAATGAATGTACTTTACAAACCATTTGCAAGGTTGTATTTGTTGGACCATTCCAATTTTAATGCTTTCCTTCAAGTGGAGTACAGTGCCCTCCAGTGAAGGTATAAATATTGCAATAATGCAACAAAAATATTGTCTAATTGTCAGCAATAGCTTACGGTGATGATTGCACACTTATTGAAAACAGTTACATTGCTTTCAATGTTGCTTCAATGTTTTTCAACTTAAATTCATTACTTAGATTTGATATTCTGCCGCTATTTCCAAAATTGTGATAATATTCTTTCCACTTCATTATGCTTAGGTTAGAACAGGTTTTCTAGAATTTAATGCTGGTCCAATTACAATCAGAAGTTAATCTCTTTGCATATTATGAAAATATTCAGCATGTTCTTGAAAGAAAATGGATGTTGTAAACTCTTCATTCGTGGGATTTTCAGAACACAGAACATAGAATAGTCCAGCACAGGGGCAAGCCCTTCGGCTCATGATGCTGTGTCGAACATGATGTCAAATTAAACTAAATCCTTCTGTGCCTGCCCTTGGTCAATATCCACCCCGTGCCCCCTCCTCCCCACACCACCCCCCCAACACACACGCACACACACATACAGGCCACACACACACACACACACACACACACACACACACACACACACACACACCACACACACACACACACACACACACACACACACACAGTTCCTTGCATGTTCATGTGCTTATCATACATTCTCTGCTCCACTTATTGATATTGCTAACAAAAACATTTTAATTGCATGGAGAGGATTTTGAATTATCTAATTTGTGGAAGGTATTATAGTCCTTTCATTTGCTATCTTATCTTTTGACATTTCTCAAATTTGCTGGATTTTTTTTGTTATTTATGCTTCACCCCTGTGGACAGATTAATAATAAGACAAGAGAGCTCGCGTTCATGTGATCATTTGCCTGCTTTGGATGTGAGGGAATGAATAACCCATTCATATATGAGGCATTCTGGAATCATTTCCTAAACCTTTCACTTGGAGTGTATTCTTCTCAATTTTACTTTTTCTGAAAAAGGGTCCCGACCCGAAACATCAAGCTTTCCTGCTCCTCTGATGCTGCTTAGCCTGCTGTGTTCATCCAGTTTCACACCTGTGTTATCCCAGATTCTCCAGCATTGCAGTTCCTACTATCTCTGTGACAATTTTAGTGGCAACTGTTTTTCTCTTCCTCAGCTAGTGTCTTCAATTTACTCGAGTGTTACTGAACCATAGCCTAAGCCATTGTTTTAATCCAGGGCAGGTGAGTGCTGGGGGAGACAGCCAAGCCTAACTGAATCTGAATGGGTAATCAGGCCCCATGCTATTTTCCATTATAAGCCAAGTGAGCCAATGTGCCCATGTATGCTTATGTAAGGTTTAGGAAAAGTGGAACAGAAAAAGCTCTAGAGGGATACAAGTTATCCAGGAAGGGGCTGAAGAAAGGGCTTAGGAGAGCTATAAGGGGGCATAAGAAAACCTTGGCAGATAGGATCAAGGAAAACTCCAAGGCTTTTTACATGTATGTGAGGAATAAGATAATGACCAGAGAAGGGGTAGGGCTGATGAAGGATTGTAAAAGGAATTTGTGCACGGAGCCTAAAGAAATAGGAGAGGTCCTGAATGAATACTTTCCTTCGGTATTTACGACTGAGAGGGACCTAGTTGTGGAGGAGGACAGTGCGAAATAGGCTGGTAGGCTAGAGGAGGTTGATGTGAATAAGGAAGATGTACTGGGAATTCTGAGGAAGTTAAAGATAGATAAGTCCCCCGGGCCTGATGGGATTTATCCAAGGATTCTATGGGAAGCGAGGGAAGAGATCGCAGGGCCTTTGGTGATGATCTTTTGTCCTCACTGTCCACGGGTATAGTGCCAGAATGTTGGAGAGAGGCAAACGTTATTCCCTTGTTTGGAAAACGGAATAAGGATAAACCCGGAAATTACAGACCAGTTAGTCTTATGTCAGTGGTGGGCAAATTATTGGAAAGGGCTCTGAGAGAGAGGATTTATGATCACTTTTGAAGGCACAGTTTGATTTGTGATCATCAGCATGGATTTGTGAGACGTAGATCATGCCTAACAAACCTTACTAAATTCTTTGAAGAGGTGACCAAACACGTGGTTGAAGGTAGAGCAGAAGATGTGGTATACATGGTTTTAAATAAGGCGTTTGATAAGGTTCCCCATGGTAGCCTCATGCAGAAAGTAAGGAGGCATGGGAAAGGGGGAAATATGGCAGATTGGATTCAGAATTAGTTGACCCTTAGAAGACAAAGGGTGGTAGTGGATGGAAAATATTCAATATGGTGCTCAGTTACAAGAGGTGTATGAGAATGACCTGTTCTGAGTCCTTTTCTACTTGTGATTTTTGTAAATAAATTGAATGAAGGAGTGGAAGGGTAGATTAGCATGTTCGTGGATGATACAAAGGTAGGTCATGTTGTGGACCGTATGGAGGGCTGTTTTAGGTTACAAAGAGACATTGATAGGATGTTGAGCTGGGCTGAGAAGTGGCAGATGGAGTTTTACCCTGAAACGTGTGAGGGGATTCACTTTGTAAGAAAAAAATTGAAAGCAGACTACAGGGTTAACAGAAAGATTCTTGGCAGTGTGGAGGAGCAGAGGGATCTTAGGTTCATGCCCACAATTCTCTGAGAGTTGCCAGGCAGGTGGATAGAGTTGTTAAGAAGGCATACGGTTAATGAAGGCATTAGCTTTCATTAATAGAGGGATTGAGTTCAAGAGCCGTGAAATTATGCTCCAGCGATACAAAAGCCTGGTTCGGCCACATCTGGAGTATTGTGTCCAGTTCTGGTCGCCTCGTTACAGGAAAGATGTGGAAGCATTGGAAAAGATGCAGTGGGGATTTACCAGGATGTTGCCTGGAATGGAGTGAAGGTCTTACGAGGAAAGTTTGAGAGAGCTAGGGCTTTTCTCTTTAGAACGACAAAGGATGACAGGTGACTTGATAGAGGTGTACAAAATGACCAGAGGTATAGATAGAGTGGGCAGACAGAGACTTTTTCCTAGACTGGAGGTAGCTATCACGAGGGGGCATAGTTTTATAATGAGTGGAAGTAGATATAGAGGAGACATCAGAGGTAGGTTCTTTACTTAGAGAGTGGCTGGGACATGGAATGCATTGCCAGAGCAGGTAGTGGAGTCGACCTCACTCGGCGCATTTAAGCGGCTATTAGATAGGTACATGAGTGATAGTATAAGGCGGCAGTGGAAGTTAGATAGACCAATTATGGTGAAAGTTCGGCACAACATTGTAGGCCGAAGGGCTTGTACTGTGCTATACTTTTTCATGTTCGAAGTTCTATGTTCTACCCTTTTAAATTTGATTTTGGTTTACTCTTTCATGTGATATGGACATTCACTGTCCATCCATCATTTCCCTTGAACTTTAAAAGACTTTGAAATTGCGTTGTAATGTAATTAAAGCAATTAACTCTTAAAGTATCCTAGGTCAGATAATCAGCACGAGACATGGCCCAATTTGACCATTTAATCATATGATTCCAGTTAAAACTAGATAGAAAGAGGTAAAAGCACAAATGGACGATGGATTTTTCACAAAATTAAAACCTGAGATACATAATTAGTGAGTCCTAACCAAATTGAAATGGTTTATTAGGCTTTCAAAGAGCAATTAAGCATCAACCACAACATGACTGTTGGTCTGGAATCACGTGTAGACAGGGAAGATGAAACGGCAGATTTTTTCCCTGAAGGACATTAGCGAATATTTTTCTATAACAATTGTGAATGTTTTTTGGTCCCATTAACTTTACAATCCCAGATTTATTAACTGAATTTAAATTCAATCTGTTACCATGGTGAGATTTTAACATTAGCCGGGATCACAGGATTACTAGTCCAGTGGCATTACCACCACATCACAAATTTAAAATTAAGCTAAAATTCTCATCCTAGTTTTCAAACTGTTCCATTGTCTGTTTCTTCCAGATATGCAACCCTCTAAGAGGGCTGTGCTTCCCATTTTCAATCTCCACATCATTAATGCCGCTTCCTTCTGGATCATAGGCCCAAAATTCTGAAAATATCTCTCTCAAACTGTCTCTCTATCCCTCATTTCTTTCCCATAAGGCATTTGCTAAAATCTACTTGTAAGGCCATTTTTTTGATCATCTGCTTATATCTCCTCAAGTGGCTCAATGTCATATTTTGTTTTATGATGCCTCTGTAACATTTTAACATGTTAAAGGTGGCACATAAATGCAAGTTGATGCACTTATGGATGTCCTGAAGCAGATGAAGAGGGAGAGAACACATTGTATGAAATATTATACTATGGCCATAGACTGGATTGATCTCATCACTGTGCCCCAAAAGAGAGTGCATAGAGAACAGATGATGTGTGAGGTTCCATTGTAGGAGTGGAAATGAGTAGGATCGGCACTTCTGAAAGGAAGCCATAACATTAGAACGTAAGACATAAATCATAAGAAAAGTCCATTTGACCCACCCTAGAGTCCACCCCACCAGTCAATAGTATTATATCTGATCTAACTTTGGCTTTATTTCCTCATTGAATCAATATTTGAATCAACTCACTGATGTTTCAAGAATTGATTTATCCCTTTTTAAAATATTTTCCACGATCCATCGCTCATCTGCTGACTTTCCCTTTAGCCTATTTTCTTGTTTCAGTCAAGTCCTTTTTTCTTACCTCAATAATTGCCCTCTCAAAGTTGGGAACATGGTTTGAGACCCAGGCTGCTCTTCCTCAACTTGAATTCAAAATTCTTCCATGCTGTGATTGCTACTCCCAAGAGGATCCTCAACTACAAAATCTCTTATTAAACAGCCTTAATTTCTGAATTTTTACCATTACTACTTACTCTAGTTCTAATTTCTGCTTCACTCTATGCATTTTTTTAACCTCTTGCTGTTTTTTTTTTGATTATCGCTCAACTCTTCACTACTGAATCATCTTGCTTTTGTTTATTTTTGGTTTCATTAAACTTCTTTACAATTGATCCTCATCCGGAATTAATTATCTTAAAGCTCTATCTATTGTCTAAACTGTACGATTTATCAGAACCCTGGTCCTATAGAATGGAACACTTTATTTCCCAAAGCTATTTCTTTTGAATTAATCTTTCAGCCACACATTTACCTTATTTGCTCTGCGGATTTCCATCTGGCTCAGTTAGTAATTTGGAGATCATTACTTTCGTGGTTCTGCTTTTAAATTTAGCCCTGAGCCGATTGTAATCACTTAACAGGAGCTATTTCCTTCCTGTGTCACTGGTATCCACATGGACCACAGCAACTGGATCCTAGCCCTCCCCCTCCAGCTTCTTCTCCAGCCTATGAAGATGTCTCAAACATTAGCACCAAGGTAGGCAACACATCCTTCAAGATGCTGTCTTTGCTGCAGACAACAGTATTTATTCCCCAAACTGTGTTATTCCCCCATTACTGCTACTTATCTTCTGGAGGGTTTTAGTTATGTGGAGATGTTCGATAAACTCAGATTGTTTTCACTGGAAAAATTGAGGCTGAAGGATGAGCTGATAGAGGTCTACCAAATTATGAGAGGCATTGATAGGGTGGAAAGATCAACTACAGGAGGCCATATGTTCAAGGTAGGATGGGGAAATTTTTCACGTAGAGGATGGTGGGTACTTGGAATGTACTGCCAGTGGAAACTTTGAAAGCAGGCATGCTAGCAACATTTAAAATGTATCTTGATAGACACATGAATGGGAGGCAAACAGAGGAATATAAACCTCATGTGGGCAATAGGTAGCGGGTATAAATAAGGAATAGGAATCAGTGAGGTCTTAGTGGGCCAAGAGGCCTGTTCTCGTGCTGTATTATATTGTATTGTATTAAAGTATTGCATTGCTCTTTTCTCCACATATGCACTGTAACACGGTGCTCTGGTCAGACTCCTTGCAGTCTGTACCCTCATTCACCCTGTAAACCAGCACTTTGTACCTACCGGACAAGGCTGAGGCTCCCCCAAAGCTAAATTCTGAATCCCAATGTCCACCTTTCAAGCAGCAAATGTGGGATTATCAAGGTTATTGGTCAGCTCATTTTGTGTCCAACAAGCCTGTATAATATTGGAATTCAGAGGTCTGAAAAATATGTCCTGTAGCGCCTCAGCGAAGCTCACTTTACTGTAGCAGTAAAGAATTAACACTTTGTGCTGTGGGCAGCAAAACTACGAATGATACAGTGCTCTTACCAGAAATCTGTCAAATTAAGCTGTTTGTGTTCTGCCTGAAACTCATCTGATCCTGTAGGCTTATGAGGCTTCTTCTTAATGGATCAATTTATCAAGCTTGCTGTCCAATCTTTCTCAATCCGCTGATGAGTAGATGATGATTCCTTGTTATAAATGAACTGTGGGCTGGGAGACTCTATTTGTGAGTTCTGAAAAATATTCTGTAGATCATACTGATTAATCAATCAAAATGAGCTAATGATCAGAAATTGACACCTCATGAGGAAAGCTTAACCTAGGTCCAACTCATTTTCTTGATATTTTTGTTGGACAGTTATTTGCACACAGCTAAACTCAACTACAAAGTGAACCAGTGGAGAGCTGGAGGAACATGCGCAAATTTATACTGGCCCCAGACCCCGGGCAGAATCGATGGCAGGGATTGTTAAAACTGTGAGGAGCTGCAACAAGATAGCCTCATGATTTGGCCCTGTCCCAATAGACATCTGGAAGTTGGCTGCAAAGCAAAATACACCAACTGCATAATAATAGCATTTTGCTGAGATGTTACATGGGGAAATAGACACTGTTGTGTAGAAGAAAAAAACACAATGGAAACAGCCTCTTTGTGTTAGCTGAGATGACCAGGCAGACACAGAGAAAACTGACAAGTCCCCTGGACTTATTGACTGCAATTTAGGATCTTTAAAAAGTGGCTGCAAAAGTAAAGGATGCAGTGTTTGGAATCTTCCCTAAAGCTCCCTAAATCATGGACAGTTCCTAGCAAATTGAGAAACTCAAAATGTAATACCTCTATTTAAGAAATTAAGCTGACAGAAAGCAAGAAACTATATATTCATAGAGTCACAGAAATGTTCAACACAGAAACAGACCCTTTGGTCCAACTCATCCATGCCAACAAGATATCCTAAATTAATCTCAGCCCATTTGCCAGCATTTGATCTGCACCTGTCTAAACTGTTCCTGTTCATATGTCCATAGAGACATGTTTTAAAAGTTGTAATTACATCTCTTTCCACCATGTCCTCTGCTAACTCATTCCAAACATGCAGCACCCTCTGTGTGAAAAAGTTGCCCCTTAGGTCTCTTGTAGATCTTTCTTCTCTCACCTTAAACCTATGCCTTCTCGTTTTGGATTCCCCTGCCTTGGAGAAAGGACCTTGGCTATTCACACTATCCATGCCCCTCATGATTTTTTGAACTTCTGTAAGGTCACCTGTCAGCTTCCAACCCTCCAGGTAAAATAGCCCCAGCCTTTTCAGCTTCTCCCGATAGTTTAAGCCCTTCAATCCCAGCAACATCCTTGTAAATCTCTTCTGCCTCCTTTAAAGCTTCACTACATCTTTCCTATAGCAGGGAGACCAGTATTGAATGCAATATTCCAAAAGTGGCCTGACCGATGTCTTGTACAGCTGCAACATGACCTCCTAACTCCTATATTCAATGCACTGACCAATAAAGGCAAGCATACCAAACACCTCTTCACTATTTTGCCTACCTACAACTTCACTTTTAAGGATCTTTGAACATGAACACCAAGGGATCTTTGTTTTGGCAGCACTCTCCAGGACTTTACTGTTAATTGTATAAATCCTGCTCTGATTTGCCTTTCCAAAATTCACTAACTCACATTTATCTAAATTAAACTCCATCTGCCACGCCTCAGCCTATTGGCCCATCTGATCAAGGTCCCATTGTACTCTAAGATAGCCTTCTTTGCTGCCCATTATACCACTAATTTTGGTGTAATGTGCTAACTTACTAATCATTCCTCCTATGTTCACATCCAAATCGTTTATATAAATAATGTAAAGCAGTGAACCCAGCACCAAGATAATAAAATGTGAGGCTGGATGAACACAGCAGGCCAAGCAGCATCTCAGGAGCACAAAAGCTGACGTTTCGGGTCTAGACCCTTACCCAGCACCAAACTTTGCAGTGCACCACTGGTCACAGGCTTTCAATCCAAAAAGCATCCCTCCGTCACCACCCTCTGTCTTCTATCTTTGAACCAGTTCTGCATCCAAATGGCTAATTATCCTTACATTCCATATAATCTAACCTTGATAACCAGTTTACCATGGGGAATTTGCCGAATGCCTTATTGAAGTTCATATAGACCACAACAACCATCCTCTTTCATTAATCCTCTTCATCACGTCTTCAAAAAAACTATACATCAATTAGTCTCATATGTGTCATTGGAAAAATGGCAGAATACATGTTTAAGGACCTTCTAGCGGTACGTTCAGAAAATTATAATGTAACCAGGCACTATCAACATGATTTTGTGGAAGAGAAATAGCGTTTGACAAATTTGTTCATGTTCTTTGAAGATGTAATAGGCAGGGTCAGTAACGGGGCGCTGGTAGACCTGGTGTATTTGGATTTTTAAAAGGTAATGACAAAATACAACATGAACAGTTAGAGATAAAGACTCGTGCTGTTGGGGATAGCATACCAGTATAGATGGATAATTTGATAATTATCAGGAAACAGGGTCCAGAGAAATAGGTCATTTACAAGATGGCAAACCGTGACTGGTGAGCTGCTGCATGAATCAGGACTGGGAGGTCAAATATTTACAGATTACATTAATGGCTTGGTCGAAGTTGCCAAACACATTACTGCCAAATTTGTAAATAATGTAAGGATAGCTAGGAAGGCAATATCAAGGAAGGATAAAAGAAATCTGTAAGGTGGCAGGTAGGTTAAATGAATGGAAAGAAGGGAAATTGAGAGTTATCTAATTTGGTAGGAAGAACATAAAAGCAGAATATTATTTAAATGGAGATAGGAAAGAGAATGCATAGAAAGCATGGGTGTAGAAAGGCTAGGGTGTCCTTATAGAGGATTTGCAAAACTTTAGAGATACAACAAGCCAGTTGAAAGTCAATTATAAAGTTAACCTTTATTGCCTGGGGTTTGAAGGAAGGAAATGTATGCAACATTTGTGAGACCACATCCAGACCACTGTATGCAGTTTTGGCCTCCTTGTGCAAGGTGAGATTTCCTTGCCTTGGAAGCAAATTAGGAAGTTCACTACACTGATTCCTGGGATGAAGGGACAAAAACAAAGTTGCTGGAAAAGCTCAGCAGGTCTGGCAGCATCTGTGGAGGAGAAAATAGAGTTAGCGTTTCAGGTCCGGTGATCCCTCCTCAGAATGAAGGCGTTGTCTTATGTTGAAAATTTGAGCACATACTCATTGAAGTTTAGCAGAATGACACTGCTAATTATGATCTTATTAAGCAACATGATTCTAAGGGCTTCACAGACTAGTTGCTGAGAAGTGTCCTCTCAAAAAGGAACAAAGCTGCCATGGGGAATATTAACCAGGGACCCCATATTAAAAGTAAGGAACCTCTCATTAAAGATGGTGATAAGGAGGTACTTCTTCCCTCGAATGTTCAATAGTAGATGTCGCAGCATTGAATATTTTCAAGGCTGTGTTGGACAGAATGTAGATCTACCAGTGTGTCAAGGATTATTTGTGAGGCAGGGGGTATGCGTGGTGCAGAGAGGATAGTTCAGGTAAAGCCAGAATCAGACATGTTATTATCTTAGTGATGGTACAATGGGCCAAATGATACCTCTACTTCAATTGTTTATGGTCATGTGATCCACATGACTCAATACTCCACCAAGACAGTGTGACATCATTGGTTTGTTTGGATTTTCCAACATTGCTCCTTTCACAACCATTATCTGTTATAACATCTTCTCCCTCCTCCCACCCAATGCCTCCAGAACTGTTCCGCTAGTAGTTAACATTGATCACTTACATTTATTGCTAGCCCATCTTCCCAGATGTCACTGATATCTCAAATTCAACTGTTTGGAGCAGACTTTCAATTTTTGGTTTGCGGACTGTCAACGTTGATTCTAATCATTCATAAACCATTCCTCTGCTGGAAGATCTTTTATCTCTGGGATGTCCTTTGTGAGGAATGTTAGTTTTGCTAAATCTAATTGCTGGCTCACTAACCTTTTGAGGACACTCAGCAACCTGAAAACACTTTGCAGTGGAACTCTGCTTGCTAATACAACTTGCACCATTACATCATCCACAGGATCTTCAACCTTTTAAATGCTGATGATGAAAGATGGCTGTTCTTTTGAAAAGTTATCTTTCCCCTCACAGCATCCTGGATTTTCACACCAGGTAATTGCTCCTTTATGACCATGTTCTGAATTTCCGATCTGAATGGAGCTGCATGCATTCATATTTTCGTTTTGCAGAAGCCAGTCCATACACTCAATCTGCTGATATGTCCATGTTGAAGTACTTAACCTCTTTATTTCAAAATTTTGAGTAGATTGGAAACCTTCATTCACCTTCTGTGGTTGTCTTACAGATGAGCTAGACATTTTCACATCCCCAGTCACGTTGCTGAGGGGCTACTGCTGACTTTGCTTTATCACCGTCACTGGTCCTGGCCATTTTTCTTTGGAAGAGGAAGAATGAAGTGTTGTTGTGTCAAGTTGTCATCCACCATCAAAATCAAATCTACTCTATCAAATTTGTTTGTTATATTCTCTAGCCAACTCAATTAGATATTCTCTTTGAGCTCAAGTGATTTACACTGCTGTTTCTTGTTCTTATTTTTCAATCTTCTGAACTGATCTCTGTAACGACAGAATAGAAAATGTTTCCATAATTTTTAAAATATCGGTGACTCCTTTCTGCTATAGGGTCATAGAGTCATAGAGATGTACAGCATGGAAACAGATTCTTCAGTCCAACTTACCCTTGCTGACCATACACCCGAAATTAATCTTGTAGCATTTGCCAGCATTTGGCTCAGATCCATCCAAACCCTCCCTTTTCAGGTACCCATCCAAATGTCTTTTAAATGTTGTAACTGTACCAGTCTCCAGCACCTCTTCCGGCAGCTCATTCCATACATGTACCACCACCTGCATAAAAACATTGCCCCTTAGGTCTCTTTTAATTCTATGAAACAATTACTTTCATTGTCAGAGATAATCTTAAAAAAAAACTCAGTTCACTTTAGGTCCTGCCATGAGTCTAGGAAACCAAATGAAATTGTTTAGTTGTCATTTTACTGGTTGGTTTGCAATGTTTTGCTTCTGATCGAATTGTTCTTTTGGAATGGGTTGAACTCCTTCTGCTTTATTTCGGTTATTGATGTGAATATATGCATGCAGGCTCCAAAGTGAGACATGTCAACTGTGAATTATGTACAAGTTCTCAACTCATACGCTTCTTGTGTGGAGCCGTTACTTGTAGCACTTCTTTATTGTTAATTGTTATTTCACATCTGGATCTGGATCATATTTCACATTATGATCTGGATGCAAATGTACAACCATCATAGTCCTCTCTGTCCTATTTTTCTCCTGGGATGAGGCAAAGAGGGAGATTTAGTGAGATGAAATTGGCTGGTACAGCTGTTAGTGCTGTGCCAGCTAAGGACGATGGTGAGGGAATGTTGTGATGACTTTGAAAGAGACAATATATTGCATACAATACTGAGAGTGATGGGTTATTTTACTTGGTGACAAATGTGTGCTAAGGCAGAGGTAGACTGAATGTGAGGTAGTGCAGGGAAAATAATGGCACTTAACTGTAAGGTGTGCTGAAGGAGTGCAGAAGATCTTTTTGTACCATGCCTGGGGGCTCCTATGGACTGTGGGCACCGCACTGACCCAAGTGGCAACCCTGGACCAGGTTGGCAGGTTCTGGTGCCATGGGATCCTCTGGCAGTCCACCTCTCTACCACCCCATCAACCAAGACTTCCAGTCTCCATCAGTGAAGCGGGATGCCAACTTGCCTCCATCGGACACCTCCAGTACTGTAACTGTGAAGAGCAGCTTCTGACTGACAGCGCTTGACCTCGTGCACAGCTACGGTTTAAATATGGTGTCAGTCTCAAAATCCCAGGGATGTCTCCATTGCAAATGAGGGCACCAAAGTACGAGGACGGCAACATGGCACATACACATCAAGGTGAGCAGTGGAGAACTGCATGAGATAACTCACTGAAGCATGCAGCGAGAAATGTTCAATGTAAGCTCCTTAAAATTGGCAGTCTGTCAATTTTTCACAAAATTCCATCTCATTGTTGCTCTTCCTGCTTCCAGCGTTCATCAAGTTTATACGCACCAATTCTTTGCCCACCATGTCCTACACAGTGTTTGTCAAAAGTGGGCCAATCATTGACCCCAATCCTCCCTCAAGAACCCTTTTCAAGGAAAACTGAATTGATACCATAATTTTTTTTAAATTTAAGTGCAATGATTGCGCATATCTATTGTAAGAAAAATACAGTGCAAATAAGGATAAGCAAAATGATTTTAAAGTGAACAATGGAATCGGTGGTGGAGAGTGATCAGGGTGAAGAAAGCTCAAGCATTTCACCTTTGTATTCAGTTTACATGTTGGCTGTTGGAGTTAATATCATAGTATATTACAAAGCCATTTTGGTGCAATCAAAGTACATGAGTTGAAAAATTAAAACTGGAACTAACAGTCTAAGGTTTAATCCCTGAACTGTGATTAGATTGAATTGCACAGAGAATATAAATTACTTGCAGGCGATTCCAAGGAACCAATTCTTGTTCGGTAAATTGTCTGGCCATAAATTAATGATACATAATACAGCATAACTATGTGGTTTAGATCTGTCAATGACAACTTGTCAAAAATACAACATTAAACTTCATACTTGCATTCCGGGCACAGAAATGCAGCTTTTTTTTCCAATGTCAGAATCAACTTTAAGCTTTAATATTCTAATTTGGTAATTTTGTCTATTTCTTTTCACCCACAACATTACCATCAGCATTAATCAGCCTATATTCTATTTCTTTTCGTCATCATGTTTTTGTTGTATTTCTTAGAGTCTGATTTGGAAAATCCACAGAAAATTGTTTGGCAACTGAACAAAAACTGAAAAACTTAATTAAGTGCATTTCTTATGCACCTCAGCCTAGTTATTTTCAAACCCACCTTAGTGTATACATCTATGACTAATTTTCACCCATTGCTCCTGAATGTGTTGAGTTCCTTCTGTGAAAAGAGATTATAAAATAGAGGAAGACATCATACCATTCTTTTGACATTTCTGTCGTACAGCTGTTTCTGAGGATGGGCTGCGTTATGATTATTGTCAATCTTTATTAGTTTAACCAAATGGTAACTTTTCATCACAACTGCTTAAGGGTCACCGGACCCAGAATGTTATCTCTGTTTTAATCCTTCACAGATGCTGCCAGACCTGCTGAGCTTTTCCAGCAACTTTGCTTTTGTTCCTGATTTACAGCGTCCGTAGTTCTTTTGGTAACTTTTCATCACTGATCTGGCTGGAGTGCTGCCAGGTTATTTGTCTGTGTGATATCAAAGCTGTTTACAAGCAACTTCTGAATGCAATATGCTTCAGTGAAAGTGATCAGGTAGTGATTAGTAGCCAGAAATCTAATCCATATTTTCCGTTTGGGTTTACTATTCCAAGAATAATTATAGAGACTTTATGTTCTTGTTCTGTACAATCCAAAATATTAAGACAAATTACAATATCTTAATTTAATTTGCAAGTGACACATTCCTTGTACTTTTTTTTACAAGTAGCAATGTAACAATTGACCTGTATTTGGGTACTGTGACTTTACACTGCCAGTTTGAATGTAAGTGAGCTAAAATGTCTCTCAAATGCAGATCAACCTTGCTAAGCCAAAGTATAAAACTAGCAGATGTAAATCAGATCCATTGTTCAGGCTGATGTCAAAATAATGCTGCTACTTTTCAATTCTTATTAATTTATAGAGCTTAGAAACCCAGGCTTGGTATCATTGAGCCATTAGATGGTAATACGTCAAACTTAATAACTTTTTACAGCATGTGAATATGTTGTAATTGACTTAAGTATCTCCATTTTTGTTGCAATTATTAATAATAAAGCATCTATCAAAATGAGCATGTTTAATTTTTGATATACTAGAATGATTTTTTTGACATTTTGTGCAAAGTCTTGTTCTAATACAATAATGTATGCTTATACATCACAGCCTTTCTTTCAGAAATAGACACTAAAACCAACCATGGGCAACACAAAAATAAATTACTGTTTATATTATATTGACATTATTGAATGTCTTGCTACACCAACTGTCATTAGCAACAATTAAAATGTATTTATTAAATTTCCATCCTGTGAAATGTTAACCTGCATTAATGGAAATTCTGTTATTGTTAAGCATTGTGTTTTGGGGCTTTAGATTCTACTGGTCATTTTTACACATGGTTGCATTTTTCCCCTCATAAAAGAAATCAGTAGAGAAAAGCAACACAATCAATGGCATTTATGATGGAACAAAATTATTTCCTTTCCACCCCACAGAATTGCTGCAACCACTGAATTAATACTATTTGCTTGATTTGTTTAGTTTATAATGTTGTTTATTCCAGTTCTATCTCGTGAAACAAAGGTAGCAACATTTGTTCTATATAAAATGCCCTCATTGTTTTCCTTTTGAGTCTATCTAGTAATCAGCAGGCCATCAATGAACGAGGCCATAGAGAAACACAGTAGGTTTCTAGGTCCTAAAGTTACATGTGCAAGTTGAATGCATTTTTTGTTTATTTATAATCTTTACATTGTTTTATACTTTACTCCCTGAACTTTATGAAGGTCATAGAACATTATTTTCTTTCTTTTCTTTCTTTAATTTTAGCCCTCAATGTGACACAAATGGTGTTGATCAGAGTAAGATACAGATTCAATTGCAATAATATATCAGGTTGCTTTGTGTGCAATAACCAAGAAATTTACCCCTTGTTGCATTTTCTTTGAGTAATAAGTGACTCTTCAGAAGTGGATTCGGTAAAGTTAACCTCACATGTTCAAATGAATTTAGGGCTCCAAGTTATGCATCACTTATCTCTGGCCTTTTTGACTTTATTTCCATCTCAGTTTGTCATGATTTTGTTGCATTCTTCTTGCTTCAGCTTAAATAAAGTAAATTTTGAGCACTGTTATTTAAAATCATGAAGTATGAGAAATCACCTTGAAATTAAACAGGCCTACCTGATATCCTGTAAAGAGAGCACTGAAGGCTACTCAAACTAGACCTGAGGGGGTGGCCATGGGTACCCGCATGGGCCCAAGCTATGCCTGCCTCTTTGTAGGTTACGTGGAACAGTCCCTCTTCCGCACCTACACAGGCCCCAAACCCCACCTCTTCCTCCGTTACATTGATGATCGTATCGGCACCGCCGCTTGCTCCCAAGAGGAGCTCGAACAGTTCATCCACTTTACCAACACCTTCCACCCCAACCTCAAGTTCATCTGGGCCATCTCCAACACATCCCTCACCTTCCTGGACTTCTCAGTCTCCATCTCAGGTAACCAGTTAGAAACTGATGCCCATTTCAAGCCCACTGACTCTCACAGCTACCTAGAATACACCTCCTCCCACCCACCCTCCTGCAAACATTCCATCCCCTATTCCCAATTCCTTCGCCTCCGCCACATCTGGTCCCAGGATGAGGCATTCCACTCCCGCACATCCCAGATGCCCACGTTCTTCCAGGACCGCAACTTTCCCCCCGCAGTGGTTGAGAACGCCCTTGACCGCATCTGCTGCATTTCCCGCAACACATCCCTCACACCCCACCCACGCCACAACCGCCCCCAGAGGATCCCCCTCGTTCTCACATACCACCCCACCAACCTCCGGATACAATGCATCATCCTCCAACACTTCCGCCATCTAAAATCCGACCCCACCACCCAAGCCATTTTTCCATCCCCACCCTTGTCTGCCTTCCGGAGAGACCACTTTCTCCATGACTCCCTTGTCTGCTCCACACTCTCCTCCAACCCCACCACACCCAGCACCTTCCCCTGCAACCGCAGGAAGTGCTACACTTGCCCCCATACCGCCTCCCTCACCCCCATCCCAGGCCGCAAGATGACCTTCCATATCAAGCAGATGTTCACCAGCACATCTGCCAATGCGGTATACTGTATCCATTGCACCCGATGTGGCTTCGTCTACATTGGGGAAACCAAGCGGAGGCTCGGGGACTGCTTTGCAGAACACCTCTGCTCGGTTCACAACAAACAACTGCACCTCCCAGTCACGAACCACTTCAACTACCCCCCCCATTCCTCAGACGACATGTCCATCATGGGCCTCCTGCAGTGCCACAATGATGCCACCCAAAGGTTGCAGGAACAGCAACTCATATTCCGCTTGGGAACCCTGCAGCCCAATCGTATCAATGTGGACTTCACCAGCTTCAAAATCACCCCTTCCCCCACTGCATCCCAAAACCAGCCCAGCCTGTCATTGCTTCCCTAACCTGTTCTTCCTCTCACCCATCCCTTCCTCCCACCTCAAGCCACACCTCCATTTCCTACCTACCACCTCATCCCACCTCCTTGACCTGTCCACTTCCTTGGACTGACCTATCCCCTCCCTACCTCGCCACCTATACTCTCCTCTATACCTATCTTGTTTTCTCTCCATCTTCGGTCCGCCTCTCCCTCTCTCCCTATTTATTCCAGTTCCCTCTCCCCATCCCCCTCTCTGATGAAGGGTCTAGGCCCAAAATGTCAGCTTTTGTGCTCCTGAGATGCTGCTTGGCCTGCTGTGTTCATCCCGCTCCACACTTTGTTATCTTAGACCTGAGATACATTCAGTTTTTGATTTGTGGACCTAGGATTAAACTCTGGAAGACTGCTAAATGTCCAAAGTCCTGTGCACAGCTTGCAAATTGTCTCCATTATCACACAGACCTGACCTATAGGATTTGTTTGGACGGCAAGCTGTATTTTCTGATCTCCCCAATAGTTAAGCTGCAGAGGTGTACTTGTTGGGAGTCAAAGCATGTCCATGCATTCAAATCAGCTCATTTCAAGGCTGATTCAGGCCTCCAGGTGATGCAGACCTGACATTCTGTCAATAAAATGTGTTGTCCTTTGATCTTGTAAAGAACTAGCATGGACACAATGAGCAAAATTATTTCCTTATTTGTTTGAACATCTATGGTGTTACAACCAGGAATATGTACTTAAGGTATGTCATGTCCTGAGCAAGACTTACAAGTTAATGCTAGGGGCCAGGGGAATGTAATCCAACAGAGATACCTAATGGTTCAAGTGCATTGTCCTGTGAAAGTGGAGACATAGATAGGCAGGGTGGTGAAGAAGGCATTTGGCACGCTTGATTTCATTTATCAGAGCATTGAGTATTGGAATTGGGAATGCTGCATACAATTCTAGTTGCCCTATTACAGGAAGGATTTTATTAAATTGGAATGGGGCAGGAAAGATTTACAAAGATGTTACTGGGACTGAAGGAATTGAGTAGTAAGTAGAGACTGGATAGGCTGGCACATTTTTCCCTGGAACATAGGAAGCTGAGGGTCAGCACCAAAACCACCTATTAACACAACTTCCATTTTCGGATCTGTTGCATCAAATGGAATGTATCTGCAGTAGGAAGAGTAATATTTGTAGCTCTTCAGGATGACTTGGGGAGAACACAGTGAGGATGCCACCAGTTCATTGATTTCCTGGTATCTAAGTTATTTGAAGGCTTGTGTTAAGTGAGCAATGTTTTAGTCTGAATCTGTGCCAGCAGATATAGGGAGGATAAAAAAGAAGACATTGCATAAATGTCAGAGCTGGCAGAATGTGGGCATCATTCAATGGGTGATATGAAAGCAAGACTGTTCCATTTATATAGATGTACAAAAACATATGATAAAAATATATTTAAAATATCATTATACATGAAAGCTAAGGAGATATTGACTTAATAACAACATTTACAGTTCCTTAACATTTGTGTTGGAGTGGACCCTTCCTTTCTTTCAAAGTATGTTTTTTGATACAATTCTGAGAAATGTTTAATTTTGTTGGCGTCCTTAGCCGCAGCGTCCATTTAGCTCCATACATACACTTGGACTTCACTGCATCTGTCCATGATTTATGTCTCCATGGTGGTCTGGAAATAGGTGGTCACATGGACAATAACCAACTCCAGCTGGAATATTGATGAAAGGAGAGTCATAATGGCATTTGATAAGGTTCCCCATGGTAGGCTCATTCAGAAGGTCAGGAGGAATGGGATACAGGGGAACTTAGCTGCCTGGATACAGAATTGGCTGGCCAACAGAAGACAGCGAGTGGTAGTAGAAGGAAAATATTCTGCCTGGAAGTCAGTGGTGAGTGGGGTTCCACAAGGCTCTATCCTTGGGCCTCTACTGTTTGTAATTTTTATTAATGACTTGGATGAGGGGATTGAAGGATGGGTCAGCAAGTTTGCAGACGACACAAAGGTCGGAGGTGTCGTTGACAGTATAGAGGGCTGTTGTAGGCTGCAGCGGGACATTGACAGGATGCAGAGATGGGCTGAGAGGTGGCAGATGGAGTTCAACCTGGATAAATGCGAGGTGATGCATTTTGGAAGGTCGAATTTGAAAGCTGAGTACAGGATTAAGGATAGGATTCTTGGCAGTGTGGAGGAACAGAGGGATCTTGGTGTGCAGATACATAGATCCCTTAAAATGGCTACCCAAGTGGACAGGGTTGTTAAGAAAGCATATGGTGTTTTGGCTTACATTAACAGGGGGATTGAGTTTAAGAGTCGTGAGATCTTGTTGCAGCTCTATAAAACTTTGGTTAGACCACACTTGGAATACTGCGTCCAGTTCTGGTCGCCCTATCATAGGAAAGATGTGGATGCTTTGGAGAGGGTTCAGAGGAGGTTTACCAGGATGCTGCCTGGACTGGAGGGCTTATCTTACGAAGAGAGGTTGACTGAGCTCGGTCTCTTTTCATTGGAGAAAAGGAGGAGGAGAGGGTACCTAATTGAGGTATACAAGATAATGAGAGGCATAGATAGAGTTGATAGCCAGAGACTATTTCCCAGGGCAGAAATGGCTAACACGAGGGGTCATAGTTTTAAGCTGGTTGGAGGCAAGTATAGAGGGGATGTCAGAGGCGGGTTCTTTACACAGAGAGTTGTGAGAGCATGGAATGCGTTGCCAGCAGCAGTTGTGGAAGCAAGGTCATTGGGGTCATTTAAGAGACTGCTGGACATGCATATGATCAGAGAAATTTGAGGGTGCATACACCTTCACATGAGGCTCAATGGTCGGCACAACATTGTGGGCTGAAGGGCCTGTTCTGTGCTGTACTGTTCTATGTTCTATGTTCTATAATACTGATGCTTTCCATCTTGCATCATGCCAAATGCAAAAATCTCTGCAGGGACTTATTCTCCTCAAACACAAAGATAATTTTCAAATCTTGCCCCTTTTTTGAATTACCTGGGAGCTCAACAAACCTCTAGTCCCCCCAACATTGCTGTCTCCATAGCAACAGCTCAACTAATTGCCACTAACTGCTGGCACCACCTTTTAAGGGGATGATTTACATGGACTATCAGTCTGGAGTTGGCCTGCACAGTTCCTGACATTTGGCCAGACGTAGCAGGCAAGAAAGTTTGAGACTCTGTTTTGTGGGCAGGCACCTGCAGATCCTGCCAAACAAGGTGGTACAGAGGCAGACCATCATCTTCCCCAGGACCAGCAGAGGAGACCTTGACACCAGACTGTGCCAGCTTCGCCTGAGGTATGCCATCACACCAGAGGAGTCTCAGCTGTCTAGAAGAACACACAATACTTTAGGAAGAAGGTAAATATCCTCCTCCACTCTACCAGTCCAAATACTACCACTGTCTCTTTTCATTTACTCACTGCTACTGTACTAATATCACACCAAGGCTCATGTTCTACCACTCTCATTATTGCCTCCAATAGTATACCTCACTCATTGTTGCCCACTGAACCCTTGACACCACTAACTCTGCATTGCTTTGAGTGGCCTATTGACTCATGATGGTCACTTCCCTATCTACAACATAACAAATAGCAGTGCCACACACTTTTATCTTCATCGATACCTGCCTCTCCCTCATTGCAGGAAGTAAACAGCCCCCCAGAAGGGTGGAAGAAGTCAAGTTGGGCAATGTGCTGCCTGACATTCAGCCCCTCGACCCTATGTTGACAGCACCTGGACTCTGATTGCTGCCAGCAGCTCAGTCACCATCTTAAAGCCCTTAAAGTGGTGTCAGAGACAGCTCTTGACACACTGTACCAGGACCCCCTGAGCAAAGCCTATCTAACATGACCTGACTGAGGACTGCTGACAACCCTGATCAGCTCCCTGGCTTTTTTTTTAATCAGCTTCTGCACAACGTAACACACAGTACAACAGTGCTGTGAGCCTGGTATCTCTGGATAAGTGAGCAAAGTGAAAAAAAAGGCAAGATAAGGCAGGGATGCTGTGAGCATCCAGGTAGGCTCAGAGTGAGGGTGCAGTCTGGTCCAGTCGATGAGCTGAGCGTATGTTCCTGAGCAGATAGTATTGTACAGCCTGAGTTGCAGCATTGAAGTGCAGAAGTACAATGGGACCTTGATCAGATGGGCTGATAGGCCGAGGAACGGAAGATGGAGTTTAATTTAGATAAATGTGAGGTGCTGCACTTTGGAAAGGCAAATCAGGGAAGGGCTTATACACTTAATGGTAATGTCTTGGGGAGTGTTGCTGAACAAAGAGACCTTAGGGTGTAGGTTAATTGCTCTGTGAAAGTGCAGTTGCAAGTAGACAGGATAGTGAAGAAGGTGTTTGATGCACTTGCCTTTATTGGTCATCGCATTGAGCACAGGAGTTGGGAGGTCATATTGCAGCTGTACAGGACATTGGTTAGGCCACTTTTGCAATACCGCATTCAATTCTGATCTCCCGGCTATGGAAAAGATATTATGAAACTTGAAAATGTTCAGAAAAGATTTACAAGGATGTTGCCAGGGTTGGAGGGTTTTAGCTACAGGGAGAGGCTGAATAAGCTGGAGCTGTTTTCCCTGGAGTGTTAGAGGCTGAGGGGTAACCCCATAGAGGTTTATCAAACCAGAAGGGGCATGAATAGGGTGAGTAACCAAGGTAA
Organism: Stegostoma tigrinum; assembly: GCF_030684315.1. Classification (NCBI taxonomy): domain Eukaryota; kingdom Metazoa; phylum Chordata; class Chondrichthyes; order Orectolobiformes; family Stegostomatidae; genus Stegostoma; species Stegostoma tigrinum. Next base: position 37,444,059 of record NC_081360.1, on the reverse strand, counting down.
CTTTCCCAGGGTAGGGGAGTCCAGAACTAGGGGGCATTGGTTAAGTTGAGAAGGGAAAGATTTAAAAGGAACCTAAAGGGAAAGTTTTTCACGCAGATGGTGAATCATGTATGGAATGAGTTACCAGAGGAAGTGGTGGAAGCTGGTACAATTATAAATTTAAAAGGCATCTGGATGGGTCTATGAATGGGAATGGTTTAGAGGGACATGGGCCAAATGCTGGCAAATGGGACTAAATTAACTTAGGATGGCTGGTTGGCATGGATGAATTGGACCAAAGGGTTTGTTTCTGTGCTGCACAGCTCTATGACTTTATGACTCTAAGTATACTGTATGTGGGCTGTTTTTGGAGTACCATGTGGGTGCTTAAAGAAAACATATGGTGGAAGCAAATGTCCATGGACCTAGCTAGTGCCCATGGAGTTTGACCTGAGATGTTGGCCTGCACTATGCAACGTGGAGGTCCTTTGGAGGAAGTATTGAGCAAAGGCTGCCAGGTATCTGCTCTGACTTCTGTAGAGAAATGTGACGACTGGTCTGTTTGCCTCATTTGTTGAGGTAGAAAGCTGAAAATTAATGAGGTGAGATTGCTGTTAATAATGTTGTTAGCAACCAAACAGTCTCCATAATAGGCAGCCGACTGCTACCTCGTGAGAAACTTGCCACAACACCTAGGAGCTGCATAAAACTTGTAATGGGCTGCTCCCGACAACCTTTTGCACAATTTTGCCACAAATCTCATCATAGTTCTTTGTTCAAGCCCCAATCAAATGTCACCCTATATTTCACTGAGAGTTCATTGCATTTGAACTCAGCCAGCTATACAATCCATTTTAATACATAATCTGATCAATATTTCCAGGAAAACCTTTCATTTGTGACCAAGTACCACCAACAGCCTGGAACATTTCTTCCTTAGCCAGCCATGGTGCCCGCGCAGTTCGTTGAGCACCCAGTTGTGCTCTCAAACCTTCTGATGTTCTAATCAAGGGATCTGTAACTGAATCTGTGCTGGTGGGTTTCGCGCGCGCGCATGCGCGCGTGTATGTGCATGTGTGTGTGTGTGTGTGTGTGTGTGCGCGCGCGCGTGTGTGTGCGTGCGTGCACGTGCATGCATGCGTACGTGTGTGTGTGTGTGTGCGTGTGTGTGTGTGTGTGCGCGTGTGTGTGCGCGTGTGTGTGTGTATGTGTGTGTGCGTGCCTCAGTACAATTTTTGAAATGGCAGTTTCTGGGGGAGCTGATTGTTTCTTTAAAGATTTGGTGCTGGTACTTGTAAGAAAAACAACAGAGAAGGCATCAAGGCCAGTGACTCGAAATGGTGTTCATTGAGTGAAAATGATGGCGGGATTGCTGTGAGAGCTGCAGGAGAAAGAAATGTGGGATTTATTGAGATGGCAAGATATGGATGTCTTTGCTGATGCAGGTATCATGGGCGAGAGTGTGGGTGGAGCAGAGATCATGCAGTGATGGTAGTTTAGGGGTTAAGGTCAAGTGAAGGAAGATGTTACAAGCAGTAGTGAGAATATTGGATTGTTGGAAGTGGGTGCAGTAGCAAGGATAGTAAAGGTGTGAGATTGCAGAGAGGAGAGTGATAATTACCTTAGTGGAATGGAGAAGATCATTGACCTGCTCAAGGCATTAACATGGGTGTCAACCTCATGGGAGAACTGTGGCATTATCTTTTCCACCTCTGAGATGTTCAGACTCAGCCCTTACCCGAGGAGAGTAGCTTCAGAATGCCAGTTCTCCTCCAGATGCAGAGAAGCCTTTAAGTATTGCGCTAGTCCTAGGATTGCTGATAGTTTGGCAGATAGCCAGTGAGTGGCAAGTTGTTCGGAAATTACACTTGGTAAGATAGAATCAGACATGAGATGAGTCATATGGGCAGATTAAATAGAAAAGTGAGGCATATTAAGTGAGAGACTGCAAAAGAAACCTCACTGAGCCTCACAATAAGAATCCCTCCAAAAAAACTCAATGTGAGTCTCATTTAGCCAAAAAGAAAGATTCAGTCTAATCTGTCTTCTTTTTGAATCATTGGACAAGATCACCTGACAACATTGCAATGTGGCCAATGATACTGAAAGCATTTGGTTTGCAAAACAATGAAATGAAACACTGATATTAAAAGTCTGTGAAAAACGTTATTTCCATAACCATTGTTTGACTTTTTGAAAGTTCTAATGGATATAATATTGAACAATTCATTAAAGAAGCATTTTACAATTATATTTATAATTACAAAAAGAGTCCCAGCAAAAACTAGATCAAGTAAGGTGTGTTGGAAATCCCATTGATTGTCTAAATGTGTGCAACTGTAATAACAGAACCCAACACAATCCAGGCTGAGGAAGGCTACTTAATTAACACACTGTCCATTAACTCATTATACCAGACTGTCTACCATTGATGCAACACAGGCAGTCCCCAGGTTGCAAACAGATTCTGTTCTGGAGTGTGTCCACAAGTCAATTGGTATGCAAGTTGAAATGAAGGACAATGTAAAGCAACTGGACTGTAAGTACAGGAAACATTTGTATATTGAGTCTTTAAAATTTACCCCTGTATGGGATCAAGTTTGCAAGTCAACATTCATAAACTGGGGACTCCCTGTAATATATAATATCTGTCTGATGCACTACAGCAGCTTGCCAATCTCATTTCAGGATCATCATGTTCCGCTGCCAACTCCATTAGTGGACATGTAACCAAAGGGTTCGGAATTTATGTTTGATTATGAAATTGATTTCAGTAAATGTGATTTGTGGCATAGCAGAGGGAAAATGCTGACTGAGGCTGCCAGGCAGTGTTTAAAAAGTCCAAATGGCTCATGAAGGTAAATTGTATGGTAAACCCTGGGCGTATGTCTTCCATACCACCTAAACAGAGCTGCTGTTTTCTTTTCCCTGGGAAATCAGCATGCACTAACATCCTTGAAATTTCTCACTTATAAATGCTTCTTTATCCAAATACCAGTTATTTGGCTCCATTTAAGGGCACCTACTTATCCTTAGGAGTGCACAGCTAAATGACGATAAAATGAAGACCCGTATGGCTAATTACAGTTTGCAATGTATTTCCATTCAACCTAAAACCTGAGAATGTTCCATGTTTGGAAGATTTCCTCCCATCACCACAGCCCCTACCCCAAATATCACAGCCCAGCTTGTTTAGATTTTGAGAATATTTGTAATGTATTTTCTAATTTGGCACTTTGGAAAGCACTGCAGCAATGCTTAGCAAAATAAAGAAGGAGTGAAGTGCTCCCATATCATAAGACTATTGACTTTAAAAAAAAATGGGGTGCATCTGAATGACAATATTGACATTTAATTTGATTTGATTTATTATTGTCACGAGTACCTCAGTACAGTGAAAAAGTGTGTTTTGTGTGCAGATCTTAACATACAACGACACAAAGATCATATAGTTATTGAATAGAATGAGGAATACCAAAGTTACAGCTACAAAGAAGTTGTACAAAATGAAGATGAACATTAGATTTGAAATTTGAGAAGTCCATTTAGAAATCTAATAACAGCTGGAAAGAAGCTGTTCTTGAACCTGTTAGTATGTGTGTTTAAGCTTTTGTATCTTTCACCTGGTGGAAGAGGTTAGAAGAGGTCAGGACTGGCTTGGGAGGGGTCTTTCATGCTGATGGCTGCCTTTCTGCAGCAATGAAAAGGATAGTTGGAGTCAATGGATAGACTCCAGCATCTGCAGTCCTTATTGTCTCCATAAACTGAGCACATTGTCAGGACTGGCTTTTCCATGGAAATGGACTGCATTGTTTCACTGATCATACTTGTCTGATCTGTGTGAATGAAACATACTAAGGAAGATTAGCTCTCAGACATCCTCTACAGAATAAACAATAGCAAAATGTTTGATGTGGTTGTAATATGTTTCATACGAATCACTGTAAAAGAGGACAATACTGAGGAAATTTACAGTAATCAGAAGAGGGGTCAGGACCAGTCAGCCTCACTCAGGCCTACAGCCAATTCGGGATAAGCCAGCTGTGTCGGGGATTGTGAGAGTTCCAGCCAAATCATAGTGATCTTGGGTCTAGAGTAGCCTGCAATGTCAAATGTTGGTCAAAAAGGTTGGCCTAGCCTGTGGAACCACAGGTCCAACCAGAACAATTAAATGCAGAGAGGATTGTAAGTTAACAGGCCAATCCAAGGAGTTTTGGGGCAGTATAAAATAAGTTTTGGGTAGAAATGCAAGTCTTTGTCTATGGTTTCTTGTAAAGGATATTTTTGCATGAATAAGATTTGGTGACAATGTGTTTTGAGTGGGAGGCAATGTTAAATCAGGGAACAATTTAATTTGGAAAAATCACTCCAGATGTTGTGTGACTTAGACTAGCTTAGAGATTTTATATCAAGACATCAGGAGGCTTGTTTAAAGAAACAGCATTTTGGTTGAGCCAAATCTGTGTGTGTAATATTGTTGTCCATAAAACTTTAACGTTCAAGAACCTTGAGTGAAATCAAGGCCAGCATTATTAGGCAAACCACTTATTTGAGGAATTAATCTTGCAAACTTTCTCTGAACTGCTGCCACTGCATTTACATCCTTCCTTAATGATGGAGGCTAAATTGAACACTGTATTTAAAATGTGGTCCTGCCAATACCCTGAACACTTGTAGCATAATATTTTTACTTTTAGGTTAAATGCCTACCACAATAAACGATAGCACTCCATTAACCTTCTTAATCATTTGCTGTACTCACACACTGGAACTCCTAGATCTGCCTCTGCCTCAGAATTCTACGGTCATCATTGTCTTAAATAATACCCTGCATTTTTATTTTTGTTTGCCAAAGTGAAGAACTTGACACTTTTCTATGTTATATTCAATCTGCCAGATTTTTGCTCACTTGCCTAATCTATTAATCTCAGTCTGCATTCTTATTGTGTCATCTTCAAAGCATATTTTCCTATTTAACTTACTGTCATCTGAAAAGTTAACCACCATGCCTTTGATCCCCCTTGTCCAAGTCATTCATTTTAAGTGTAAACAGTTGAGATCCCAGCACAGACCTCAGCAGGCCTCCACTCTTCTCTTCCTGCCAATCTAGAAAAGATCCATTTGTACATACACTGCTTTCTGCCAGTCAACTGTCTATCTATGCCAGTATGTTGTTCCCTAAATCATGACTGCCTACTTTGTACAATAATCTTTTAAACGGGAGCTTCTCAGACACGTTATGGATATCTAAATACCAGTCACGAACAGGCCTTCAAGGGCCTGTACCTTTTATTCACAGCACATGTTACTGCCAAACAGAATTCCAAGAAATTGGTTAAATGCAGTTTTCTTTTCACAGAACCTATTGACTTTTCCAGGTTAACTTAAGATTCTCCAAGTGCTTTGCTTAACCTCCTCACTCTGGTCAATCACCCTATGTTATGATCTGCCTGTACCATACACAAAACAAAGCTTTTCACTGCACATGTGATAACAATACGTCAAATCAAATTAAACTATGATCAAATGCAACATTTTCTCCATTACAGACATAGACCCTATAGTATCCTGTTTGCTATTTCTCCTTTTTCTTGCAGAGTGATTATATTTACTTGTTTTCACTATAAGCCACTTCATTTTAGAAAATGAACTAGCTCATTCATCACCTCTAAAATGACCCTGCATATCAGGCCCCAGTGTCTATTGACCTGTAGCTCCATCAGCTTGCTCAGTACTATTTGCATGGTGATTATAATTTCAGAACATTCCTCTTTCCCTTTAATCACCTGATTTATTGATATTACTGGGATGTTTTTTGTATCTGCGATCATGAAGACAATAGCAAAATATTTCTAAATTGAATTTACCATTTCTTATCTACGATTACCTCCACCTCCACCCCCACCCTGGAATTATCACCCTCAAGAGAACCAAAACACTTTATATTTTTTTCCATTTATATGCCGATAGAAAGTGTTGCTGCCCAATTTTAAATTTCTAGGTATCCTCCTCTCACAAACTAATTTATTTGCCCTGATTTATCTTGCATTTGTTCTCCACTGTACTGTGTATTCTGAACAGTTTTCTGAGCTGCCAGTCATCTTTGCACAATTATATTCTTTTTTCTCTCAAGTCTGACTCCTTAGATTTTTTAGTTAACTGTGGGTGGTGAATGAGAAGCCCATCTTTGGATTTGTTTCAGTTTAAAGTAGGAATGTAGTTTTTCTAAGTATTCTGAAATACCCCTTTAAATGTCCACCACAACTTCTCTGCTGATCTATTTGGGGGTCTATTAACTCAGTTCACTTCAGCTAGCTTAGCTGTCATGTTCACATTGTTCCCTATTTTCAGGTGTAAGATACTAAGTTTAGATCCATTCTACTGCCTTTCACACCAAAGGTAAAGTTCAATCCTTTATGATCACTGCTTCCCGAAGATACCTTTGCTCAGAGGTCATTAATCAATTGATGCTATGACCATACACAAAACTAGCGCAGACTACTTTTTCACTGGGTCCAGAACTTGCTGCTCTAAGAAACTCTCTTGCTCTTCTTTGAGGTTACAATTACCAATCTGATTTTTCTAGCATTAACATCATTAATAATATTGTCATTTCTTTATCACAAGCATCCAATATATTTTCGTCGTACACTTCTTCCAGTGGTATAATTCCATTTGAGGGATTGTAGATCATTGCCACAAGCAACTTCTTTTGTCTACTGTTGTTCCTCATCTTCACTCAAAATACTTCCATCTGGTGATCTCCTGAAGTATGGTAATCAGACTCTCACACCAATGCCATCTTAGAGTGTTGCTGATGGCTCATACATGAGACTCCGATAAGCTTCATTAAAAGATTTGCATCATAGCTCCCCTAGTGCTCACATGTCTACATTTCTTATAGTAGTAGACATCAATTATGGTTCATCAGTGATTAATCTGAAATACATGCTGAGTGCTATTAAGTGACCTCCCTTGGATAGTTTGATGTGAAGGTTTCAAAGTTTTGTATTCTAAATTACAGTTTTCCTCCTGAAGTTTGCAGATGCAAGAGATGTTATGAGAGTGTTATAAAGCTTTCTGAGGGGTTGGTATGTGTGAGCACTAAATGAAAGGGTGGCAGGGCAGCAAACTTGTACGTCAATGTTATAACAAAATCATGAGCGTTTTCTCAAAATATGTCAGCTTTCTTTCTAATAGATTGAATATTATGAGCATAATTTTCAGCCTGACTGATGGTTCTGCCACATGAAATATGTTGCTGCTTTTTGGGGTGAGTTTGCTGGAATGCAGTTTCTGACCAGTCATCTGATCTGCCAGTCACCTTTGCACAATTATATGCTTTTACTTCAAGTTTGATGCTTTCCTTAGTTTTTTTAGTCAACTGAAGGTGGTGAATTTTCACACCTAACGCACACATAAATGAACAAGCAGCAATGCCAGAGTTGCTCAATCTTTTGATAATGTTTTTGATTTGTCATTGTTACTATTGATACCCTATTCTTCCTTCAACGCGATTTTTGTAAAGATAAGCAATCATTAGCAATCTTGAAGATTTTTTCTACAACTAAACAAACAGTATTGATTCAATCTTTGCCAGCAATGCTTTTTGGTCTGCTAGATTGTACACCATAATGTAGGCTTTTCTTATATATAAATACCGCAACATATTATGTGCCAAGCACTGTGGATACATGGTCATTGTTGAAATTAGGTGACCATGGAATATTGGCATGATCAGTGTTTTGTGACATAGGAGAGCTATCACCTAATACTGAAGCAATTATCCCACTTTCGAAATTTGACAAAGAAAGCAGAGTGCTAACATTGTAAGTTCAGACACTTGTCCTTGCTTACATTGTTGTATAGTCACAGTATTATAAATGAATAAAGGTGATTAAAATTGAGAATGACAACACGTTCATAAGGAAAAAAAGAACATTGCTGTTGCACTTGCAACCATCAGTTTCCACACAACTCAGCATGCAGAGACAAAAAGAATATTGGGAACAGAATGTAACTCATGGTGCACAAGTAATCTGCAGCCAGAAAAGAGAAGTCAGCTTATATACAAGGTTTTGCATCTGTTTTGCTGCATGGGACATCAATGACGATTGCATATAGGCAGATGATAAGGGAAAACGTGAATGACGATTTACATTTTTCTGCATTGACGTACCTGTCAGGCAGCTTCAATTCACTGGCTTGGAACATGTCATGGAATTCAACACAATGTCCCTTGATACATAAAGTAAATATTATGTTCATAATGTTGAAAGTTGTGCGTATCTTTTCTAAAGTAAAAGTATTGTCTGTATCTTTACTAAGGGAAAAAGCTCAACCACATTAATCTCTTTATATGAGGAACCATGTGTTTGTTTTTGCAGTTTTGAAACTGTGACCTACTTCTGCATGTCTTCTGGAACTGGCCTACAATCTTACAGATGTAGCATAGCTGGAGACTGCTTTATCAGTGAATCTATGTGTTCCACAGCACTGACACTGATTAATAGTACCTGCTGTCTGACATACTTTTTGCTTCGGAGATAATGGGAACTGCAGATGCTGGAGAATCCGAGATAACAAAGTGTGGAGCTGGATGAAGACAGTAGGCCAAGCAGCATCTTAGGAGCACAAAAGCCGATGTTTCGGGCCTCGACCCTTCATCAGAGAGGGGGATGGGGAGAGGGTTCTGAAATAAACAGGGAGATAGGGGAAGGCAGATAGAAGATGGATAGAGGAGAAGATAGGTGGAGAGGAGACAAGAGGATTGCAGTGGGAGAGAGATCCTATTTTGATGAAGGGTCTAGGCCCGAAACATCAGCTTTAGTGCCTGCTGTGTTTATCCAGATCCTCACTTTGTTATACTCTTTGCTTTGGATTGTCACATGCACCTGGAGAAGGTCAGTGAATTATTTTATTCTCTTATGGAAAATTGTCCTTCACTTTTCAGTAATTATCTCAGAATCTTCCTGGTTTCTATTTCCAATGCAATTTAAATGGCTTTCTTCAAAGTCACATTTCCCTTGGGGAGTGATGAACCTGACAAACTGCTAACAATAATTCCAACATATTTTATGTGTCTTTTGAATTTCCAATGTTACATAGTCATAGTTCTTCACCAATCTAGATGTCTTTAATTAAATTATAGATGGATTCTCCTGGATGCTGAAATCTTCTGCTTAGTCTGACATTGCAATAAACCTATTAGTTCTCAGATTGAAGTAATTATCAAAAGTTGTTCAAGTTATTAGAGCTTGTTCAATGGTAGTTATGTCTTCTTCGGTACTTGTCAATTTATAACATTATTCATTAATTCTTATGGCAATACTATTTCACATATGCTTTGTTCTTAATGAGATTACCTATTCTTCTTAATTTACAGCTGTTTTAATTTCTGCAGTATCCGAAAACTGCTTTGTTCTATTTACCTCAAAGATTTGATATTCCACAAGGCTTAAAAGCTGATTATTTTAAAGCTGATTAAAGGACATTAATTCAAAGTTGATTCAATTCTCATCCTAAAATATCTTTAAACTTTTACATTTTTTATAAAAGTATTTGCAGTATTTGATTTGCCCATAACTCTTGAAATTTGTATTATAGTGATACCATATATATTCTTCAAATAAAGTTTTACGTAATGAATTATTGCAACAAAGTATTTCTGCACATCTTGCTGGGGATTTTCTATGTTGTACCAATCAATCAAAATGGTGCTTTCTTGCCTTCTTAATGTACTGCTTCTGGAGCCAAGAATTTGTTTTCCGATTTCTTCATGGCAAATGGACAACTTCTCATCTTCCACAGTCTGTAGTACAATGCAGACTCTCACAACATTTTTAATAGGTTTTCTGGCTTTTCCCTCAGTAGATCTTTCCATTGAAATCACAGGTTAAATTACGAATGTCTCAATCTTATCATAATCTTTCAATTCTTCTAGCTCTCTTCCGCCATTAGACCTTGTCTTCAAATTTTTCTTCAATGGCGTTTTCTCACATTAAATATATTCCACATGGTCTGGAATAGCTTAACTCACTGGCTTCTGCTCTGTCAATTGTAGCTGTACCGCATGGGCCTATTCACAATGGCAAAGGCACATTTTTTGAAAGAGAAATTGGTATTTTCAATTTCTATCCTCCTAACCTGATCTTGACTGCCATTATTATAAAGGGTTGCATCCCTTGGCCATAAGGATTTCTATCTTTACTCATGGAGTTCTGACCTCATGTAAGGACACTGTCATTTCTAAGTCATATTGTCCAGCCTGGGCTGCCTATGGGTTCTGAGATGCAGGTTTCCTTCTGGAGAACTGCTTTTGCCCTGTTGCTGATTCCATGAGTGCTGCTAACTACTGCTTTAAGAAGAAACAGGCAGTGAATGTTCTTAAAGCGGCAAACTCATTCTTCTTCTGTAAAGCTTTTCTTCTCAGTCAAATGGATTTTTCCACCATTGCTACTTTGACGTATTTAGGTAACAATCCCAACACTCATCACCAGATAGTGTGTTGTGGTACTAGCTATGTAGCTTGTAGTTTGGCTAGAGAGTTGTCTCCAATCTCCTCCTCCAATGAGACTAAGCGCACATTTAATTAACAATGGCAGAGGTTCAACCACTATAAAATCTTAATGAGAAGAAACACTTGAAATAATAACAAGCTATAGTTTGTTGCTTGATAATAATTGGTTCAAATTACATTGACTAATTAAGCATAATGGCAAATACTATCAGGAGCCAGAAATAACATATCTGCTTCTATTGGGACATCACACTAGACTGTTCTGTCTTCACTCAAATACTGCGTGACATTGTCAGATTGGGTAAAGCCTAACACAATCTCTAACATTAACCTTTTAAGAATCTTTAATTTATACAATTTATTCAGCAGTTTTTGCATCAACAGATTGCTTCAAGATACTGCTACATTGCAGCATCAGTGATACTGCAGAGCCCAACAATTCTGTGCTCTCTTGGAGTGGCAGTGTTGACGTGGTTAACGCTGGTGCTCAGTTGTTACCAGTCAGCCAGCTTACTGTTGCCCATTCTGAGAGGAGGAGTCTGAAACTGGTTCCCACACCAAGTATCCCTGGAGGTCACCCTCCAAAGGCACTGACTATCTCCCTCATTGACTTTCAGTATGCATTCACTATTTATACTACAGTCACTGGGTAAACACTGCATAGGGGCATTACATCAGGAAAAGGCCTCTTCACAGGTCAGACACTAATGGGAATCACAAGATGATTAGATCTGGGTGTTTGTATCATTCATGTATCGCTGGATAATGCTGTTTGTTGTTGGATTTTGTTGAGAAATTTGAAATAAATGTGCCTTGGTGTTGGGCAGTCTGAAACACGTACTGTTGGGAGATAGGCTGCAGTTACTTGGGGTTTCATAGATTCCTTACATGTAAGTAGCCTTTAAGTAACATTACATCCAAGATACATGGTTGTCTTTTTGAGACCTCGGACTCAACTTAAGAGTAAGCGTATATTATTGCTACTATAAGACCATAAAACATAACAGCTGAAGTAGGCCATTCAACCCATCAAGTCTGCCTTGCCATTCAATAAAATCACGGATGGACTGATAATCCTCAACTCCACTTTTTTGCCTTTTCCCTAAATCCCTTTATTCCATTTCTGATTAAAAATCTGTCTGTCTCAGCTTTGAATATTTTTAATGGCCCAGCCTCAACAGCACTCTGCGGTAAAAATTTCCACAGATTCTTTACCCTTGGAGATGAAATTGCTCCTCATCTTTGTCTAAATGTGCAATCCCTTTTCTGAGATTACGCCCTCTGGTACCACATTCTCCAATGAGAGGAACAATACATTCTGGTACACAACTTAGAGACATCTCAATACATCTGGTTAGCTCCTCTCAGGAATAGTACTCTCCTGTTGCCCAAAACTTATATTGAGACATCAGTTAATGCTTAAAGAAACTAATTGAGTTATATAATAAACAATGCAATTATGAATTAGGCTCAACGAACAAGGTTCAAAGAAGTGTTGACAAAGAAAATAGGAAAAGTCAAGCAATTGTATGCAAAGAACCCGACAAGTAATATAAAAAGAACTCAAAAGCTTCCTGTTGATCTGTAAATAGTAAAAGTTGGTAAACTGAGGAATGGGTGAATTATCAATCTAACAAGGGAATTATCCACTGAGGCAGGGACATAGCTTAGGTAATGAATAAATGCTTTTTAGCTATCTTAAACCAAGGGAAATATATTTATTCCCCCAGGTCATGGTGAACAAGGAGTTTCAAGCTGGGTAAGATCATGGTTCTAAAAGATTCTAATGTTGCAGTTGCATTAGCCCCATTCAGTCTGATGATGCAACCTTGGTTTTGCATGATGTCTCAATGTAGACAGGCATCTAACCTTTGGCTCCTAGTAGTTGTAATTATGCCCAACTAGTTCATGTTAATTGTACCTGTTGTTATCACATAGAAACCATACCTCAAGTAGCCTTATCCATTCTTTGGTGACCGACCACCACCCCACCCGCACCACCACAAGACCCCTTTCTTTTCTTACAGCACCATCCCAGGCAAAGGCAAGAGAAGCAATATCGCCAATAGTGCCAATATGGGCAGTTGCAAGTCATAACCTCAATGCACAATGAAGCAGATGACATTTTCCGTTTTCATTTGACTATATTCTCCATTTTTTTAAGTCAGAAAATTTATAATATTCAAAGCAAAAAGAATTTCATTCTATATACAATTTTGCAATGGATTAATATTGATAGATCTCAGTCATTATTGGCTTGGATTTTCTATTCCTTTATAGGCCAGCTGAAGATCTACACATTTCGTATAAAGATGTCAGTGTCCCCTCATCCTACTTCAGCTTAATGAAAAATAAAGTGCTGTCATTGCCGGCAATCAGAAACAAAAACAAATTGCTGGAGGAACTCAGCAGGCCAGGCAGCATCTGTGGAGTGAAAGCAAAATTAGCATTTGGAAAACAGTGAAATGTTTTCTTGTCTCATTCTCTTTTTAAAAAAAGTGCTACATTGGCAGATTTCCAATCTTCTTGGGCATTTCAAGAATTGAAGGATTGCTGGAAATTTACTATCAAGTGCATCTACTATTTCTGGAACTAGTTCATTTAGTATCCTAGGATACATTCCATCAGGTACAGGAGACTTAATAGTCCTCAGCCCCAATAGTTTTCATGATACTTTTTCGATGATAGCTATTGTATTTATTCCCCCTCCTCCTCATAGACCACCCCCCTCTGCAATTATTTAGTAATTTTGGAATAGTTTTGACATTTTCTTGTATAAAGATTGATGCAAAGTATTTATTTAACTCCTCTGCCATTTCCTAGCTCCCCATCATTATTTCCCAGCCTCTTTTTCAAAACTGTTTGTGCTAATTCTAGCTGCTGTTTTTTTCTTACTATACATTTGAAGGAGCTCTTTCTGTTGGGTCTTGATATTAATTATAAGTTTAGCCTTGAAGTTAATCTTCTCTCTTTTTTGTTGTCTTTTGATGGTCTTTAAAACATTCCTAATCCTCTAATCCACTAATCTCTGCGCATGTTTTTTTTCTTTCAATTTAATGCTATCCCTAACTTTCCTTATCCCTTTCTAAGAATTTTTTTTTACTCACTGGGATATATATTTGCTGTGAATCACAAATTACTTCCTTGAACATCTGCAATGTTTTCTTAGCCATCATTGCTGCTAAAGCCCTTTCCCAAACCACTCCAGCCAGCTTGGCCCTCATTCCTTTGTATGAACCCTTATTTAAGCTTAAGTCATATGCTTTGGGAATCAGTGTTGGCACTGCAATTGTTTACAATTTACAGAGATGATTGAGAATCGGGGCCCTATAAATTACTCCTGCCACTGTCTTCTCACATTTTTATTTCTTACCTCCACGCATGTGAATTTATGGAATTCCTTGCCCACTGAAGCAGTTGAAGCTAACTCTTGAATGTTAAGGCAAAAATTGACACTTTTTTGAACAATACATGAATTAAGTATTATGGTGAGCGAGCAGGTAAATGGAGCTGAGTTCATGAGAAAATCAGCCATGATCTTATTGAATGGCAGGGCAGGCTCAGTGGGTTGGATGGCCTACTCCTGCTCCTATTTTTTTTAAGTTCTTATGCTTTTACCACAGTTGTTTCTGACTCAGATTCCTCCCTCTCAAACTGATTGCTAAATTCTACGACATTATGGTCACTGTTTTCCAGGAGATTTTTAAATCTGACCTAATTCATTAAGTGTGTCTCATTATACATCACTAAATCCAAAATAGCCTGACCCCTGGTTGCTTCAACAACAAATTGTTTTTGGAAACTGTCCTGACCAGGTTCTATGAATTCTTGCTCATGACTTCCTCTGCCCATTTGACTACCCCAATCTACATGAAAATTAAACTAACCCATGACTAACGTACTACATATTTTACCTGTTGTCATTATTTCCCAATTAATTCTCAGATCTGCCACAAAGCTTTTGTTAGGGGCCTATAGATTACTCCTACTACAGTCTTCTCACCATTTTTGTTTCTCACCTCCGCCCATGTCAGGATCTCTGATGTTACAAATTTACATAACAGCATGGATGCAAATATCAGACATTTATTTTGATATTTATGCCATGAAATGTGTAGGATTTTAACATTTTCTGATGCATCAAGGTAGTTTATCTGACTTTCAGCTTGAGAACACTTGCTTTCTGATAGAATATGTTACTGTTCACTATAGTATGATAAGGGAGCCAATACTGTGATTTCTAATCACTGACGAGCGTGTTGTTATGTTAAAGTCACCATCCATTCTGAAACATTGCCATCGAATAAAGGTCTATTGCTGTTTTGTCACCTGATTTAACTATTGATTAAGGTAATAGAAAATGTCATGCCTCCACAATGATTCATGAATTACTTTACAATGCAGGCAACTATTTAACTCATACTGGATTTCACTGACAAACTTCTCCTATAAATGCGACTCATTTAATTTTTTTAAAGAGAAGTTTTTGTTTTGTTGTTGAGCTATTAGAACAGATTACACCTGTACATAAGTTTGGATATTGTTTGCATGTGTATTTTTAATTGGACAAATTTTTTTGCCTATAAATAAATGTTGTACTTGTAGTTTAGTCTGAAAAAATGAGGTTTCATAACGGATGTTCCATGTAATTGCCAGTAACTGCTATCCAGGATTTCAGTGATAATTATAAATCATATGAGCTAAGAGTAGCTTAGATCACTTTAAGGTTCAATTACACAAGCATCTTGCTGTGAAGGATGTCACTGGTTCTGTGTATGGGAAATCAGGAACATGAATCAGGGTAATTTATAATATTTTCTATCCTGGGCTTATCTAACTTATGAAATGGATATATAATGTTCCATTCTGGTCACGGACATCACGAAGACACTGGGGAGAAAACCTGAACTCTACAAAGAAGGGACAATTACACAATTTCAGCACTCATTCGAAGAACTGAGCCAGAAATAGGGCTACAATGTTATAGCTCCAATTCTGTGACCTGCACTCTCCACAAATTTTGCTACTCATATCCAGCATGAGATGAATAAATATCAACTTGAGGCTGAATCTGAATGTTTCAGTTTTAGTGAGTTAAGGAGCTTTACTGATCTACATCCATTCTTTTCAATGAGGTAATAAAAATCTTGTTTCTTAGCTTCTTTGGGGACAAGCTTTCTTTGTCTGCCAAACTAACAAACCAGCAAGCAATACCATCTTTAAGGTTTCTTCATGAGTATTTCTAGCTATATTATCTCACCTTCTAAACTCAAACAGGCTCCATCAAGGAAAAACAAACACAGAAATTTTTGGGAGGAACTCAGCCGATCTGGCACCATCTTGGGAGAGAAAGCAGAGTTAACATTTTGAGTCTGATTTGGGTGGAGCAAAGAAATTAAAGAGAGAAGGCAGTGGTAAAATTAATCTATAGGCCACCTAACAATAGCTATTCAGTAAGATTGAGAATAAATCAGGAAATAATGAGGGCATGTAAAAAAGACAATACATTAGTCATCAGTGAGTTTCATGTTCATGTAGATTGGGATAGTCGGGAGCAGAGGAAGTCATGTAAAAGATTTCATTGTGTGTGTTCAGGACTGTTTCCTACAACAACATGTTACAGGTCCAATCAGGGATCAGGCAATTTTGGATTTGGTGATGTAAAATGAGGCACACTTAATAAATTAGGTAAGATTAAAAGATCCCTGAGGAAACAGTTGACTCTAATGTGGGAGAATTTAGCAATTAGTTTGAGATGGAAGGAATTGGGTTAGAAACAACTGTGGGCAGCCTTAATAAGAGCAAGTACAAAGGAATGAGGGCAGATCTGGCTGAAGTGGATTGGAAAAAGAGTTTAGCAACAAAGATGTCTAAGAAAAATCCTGGACGTTTAAGAAAATAATTCGTGGTTCACAGCAAATATACATCCCAGTGAGAAAAAAAGGATTCTAGGAATGGGATAAGCCCATCAGGGAAGTTAAGAATCACATCAAATTGAAAGAGAAAAAAGTATACAACATGCAAAGTTTAGCTATAAGACAGAGGATTAGGATAAGTTTTAAAAACAAACAAAAGACAAAAAGAAAGCAGGAGTAGATTAATTTTGAGGTTAAACCATAATTAACATCAACACCAACAAAACAAGCTCATTAAAATATATTGAGGAAAAAGGAAGCCACAATTAACATGGGCAGCTTAGAGAAAATGATTGGGATATTATAATGGCAAGCCAGGAAATGCCAGAGGAGTTGAATAAATACTTTGCATCAATTTTTATTAAGGAATACTATTAGTGTCTTCTAAAATTATTAAATAATCATGGGTGGGGTTTGGGGAGTGGGGTGGTGGGATTGCAGCGAGAAAGGAGGATTCAGAATAAATATAATAACCGTCACCAGAGAAAAAGCACTGTGAAAACGTATAAGCCTAAAGACTGTTAAATCTTCTGGACCTGATGGGATGTGTCCTAGAATATTAAAGGAAATAGTTACAGAGATAGTGAATGCACTGATAATAAACTTCCAATAATCCTTCAATTCTGGAAAAGGCCCAGAGAATTGGAAATCTGTAAATATATTTAAAAAGGGAATGAGACAAGAAAACATGTTGCCAGAGACCAATTAACTTGATGACTGTAATTGTAAAATGCTTACATTTATAATAAAGGATGTGTGAGCAGAATGTTTTCTTTAGTTGAACAGAGGCCTTTTTAAGGTTGTGTGGACATATGGGGTGCCAACCTTTGAGCGGATAAATAGAGAGTGGCATGTCGTTCTCAGACTAGCACATTCTGAAGAAGGATCATCAGACCCAAAACGTTAACTTTGATTTTTTTCTTCAAAGATGCTGCCAGACCTGCTGAGCTTTTCCAGCAACTTCTGTTTTTGTTCCTAATTTATAGCATCTGCAGTTCTTTTGGTTTTCATTTTGTAAGATGAGGCTGGAATTGACCGTGAGGATGCCAAAGCTGTGGCATGAACGGCTAATGATGTCAGCTTGGTAAAATATACTGAGAAGACTCATTAGGCCTCGCTGCGAAATACTCTCAAATGTTGGTGCAACTGAAGCTGAGCAAAAGAAAAGTAAGTTTTTGCATAATGACTTCTATCTTATTACTTTAACTGAAAACAGTCATTTAGCCTCATCCATTGTAACTTCCTCAAAACATCAAGAGGATTAATTAAGCAAAATCTTTTCCTTTTGAATCCATGTTGACTTTTTTGCTAGATTATTATTGAAATGCAAACTTATTCTTGATAATTAATTTAAATCTATAGTTACTCAGATCTGTTTGTCACCTTATGTGAAAATGGGAAACATGATTTGACTTCCTGTCTAGCAGTTTGCCAACTTCAAGATAACCTTGACCTTTCACATTTGCTGCTCAAGTCAGTTAGAATTGCTCCATAAAATGAAAACAAAGTTATGAAGAAGAGTCATACTAGACTCAAAGCATTGACACTTTCTCTTTCCACAGATGCTGCCAGACCTGCTAAGTTCGTCCAGCATTCTCTGTTTTTCTTCAAAATTTCATCTGCTCCACTAAAATAAAAGAAGTGCAGCCACTGAAGTTCACTTTGTTTATTTTATTATTCTATTCCATTGTGTTGAAATGATTCATCTTGAATTTTACAATTCATAAGGAGTTTGTTGCTCAGGATTTTCCCTGGTGATTATTTGGAAGAAGTATTTATTTAGGATATGCATCACTTTTACATTCTTAGATTTGACCCAGTTATTGAATCAAGGTAGAATGATTAAGGCAATGAACTGGAAAGTAATTTAGATAGTCTGTTAGGATGAGAGAGCTGAATGTTGTTGCTGAAATAACTGCGGAAGAAAATATTCAATCAGTATTTGGATGACGAGGCCGGTGAGTGTAAGCTGGCATTGATATGGAAAGAAATTTAACAAGATATATGACAAAACCCTATATCCTTGAGTTAGTAGAATGGGGTTAAGACTTCTCAAATTCACTTTGTTTAAGTATGTCCAGCATTAGAGAGATGATATAGACAGTTTGTTCCACTGTTGATTATTTGGAGAAGTGATGAGTAATATCCACCACACAATCTAGCTCTCCCAGACCAGAACTTGAAAAATGCTTGCTGTTCGTTTCTGGATGCACAGCATTATTCCATTCCAAATCAAGACTACTCAAAATGAATAAAGGAATTAATATAGTATACCTCCTAACTTTAAAAGCATAATCTGAAACATCAGAAAGAAAAATATAACATGCATCGTAGCCGCCAACAAATCCTCAATTGTCTTTATTCTCGTTACAAAGCAACACAGACAGTTATTGATTGAAGGAGCTGGACATTTCTTTCCATGTTAGACTTCAGTGACTTAACATAGCTGAATGGCTTTTTCAGGTCTCTTCAGAAAACTGACAAAGTCAACACTACGTATGTGTGAGAGAGATAGTAGGAACTGCCGATGCTGGAGAATCTGAGCTAACAAGGTGTACAGCTGGATGAACACAGCAGGCCAAGAAAATCTGAAGAAGGGTCCACGCCTGAAATGTCAGCCTTCCTGCTCCCCCGATGCGGCTTGGCCTGCTGTGTTCTTGTATGTGTGATTGGTGTCACAAATAGACCACACCTGTAAAGAACACGGGTTTCCCTTCCTCAAGGACATTAATAAAACAATTAGAAAATGACAACAATCCAAGTCATGGTTGCTCTTCTCTAAAGGGAGCACAAATTGCCAAACTGCAATGGTTTGGCACCTCCTCTGTATTACTGATACAAGCTGTTGGATTACAAGTTCAGTAAACAATATGAAATGTATAATAATTCTTACATAAGCCAGTTCATTAGCATATAAGCTGTCTGGCAAGTATGAGGATATAATGTAAAAGAAAATCGCACAAACAGAAAATTGAAAGGAAGAACTCTGACTATTTGTCTACATGATGAAGGACTGTTGAACTGCTTGTGCCTCTGACTCCCAAAAGGACAGGCTTCATGCAGTCGATTACTAGTGATTGTAAATTCGCCAAGATTTGTCATGACTTGAATTGGGAAAAGCCCAATAAAAATCGGGCCTGTCTGAATGTCAGCCTTAGCAAATCTCTGAAAATGATAGTATTGGGAGCCAGCATCAGTGTCAGTGTCATGAGCAGCTTTTTTCTGGTAAAGGGCTGCCACAAAGGCAGCAAAATTAACAGGGGGGACACCTGGGGACCCTAGACTAGTGAACCTGGCATTATTTGAATCATTTGGTTGAACTTCCACTCAGCCTGGCCAGTAGGGATGAATAGTAAGTAATGGGAGTGGGAAGCAGCCAGGGTTTGGACCTTCAATTTCAACAGAACCAAAAATGCAAGGTCCAACTGGGCTTGGGGAGAGGCCAGGGAAGGCTGAAAGTTTGGGCTGTGATTGTAGCAGGAGGATAGGTAATGAAGGTTTCCTCATCGAGCATGGACCCAGCATCATTTCTCCTTCTGCCTATAGAGAGTGCTGAATGAAAGGAGATGTTCTTGTATTTACCTTCAGCAGTCGGTGCTTCAGGCCAAGAATCCACTGCCTAACAAACAAGAGCACAAAGCCATCCCACACTTACAGTTAATTTCAAGCAGCAGAAACAAACGTCTCGCCATGCTGTGACTTTTTTTTAATGTTTTAAGCCTTCTGCTTTTTTGTGCAGTCCCACCAGTGGACTGATAGGTGCGTGTAAAAATTTAACCCACTCGGAAAGTGATCAGTGTGCTCAACCCTTCTTTCCTGTCAATCTTCTCCTACCTGTTTAATGGCTAGGTCTCAGCTGGTATTAAAGCAATAAAATAGCAGGCAACTGGCTCCTCGTTTCATGTTATTTATGTACAGCACTACAAACAGGGAACAGAAACAGTAGTCACTATTGTTTACAAAACATCAATCACTGCATTTCAAAAGCAATCTTTGTATGTGAAAAAATATCTGAGTTGTGATTAGACATTACATAAAGGTAAAGCTTCCTTCTTTATGGATTGCCATTCAGCTTTGTAGGGTGTTTCAAGTGCTGGAATGTTGGTCCAGTTAAACTGAAATTAACATTAAAACAAATAACCCACGTATTCCAGGTCAAAGTATATTACAGTTAACTCATTTTCTAAAGAGTGTTTACTTCACAATAAAAGCTTAAACACTAAAAAATTGCTTAAACATTTAATTTTCCTATTCATTCTTTTTTACTGTTACATAAGAGCAATTTCATTAAAACTCAGACAATTAAATAGGTCTTACAGCAAGTTAAAAACATACAGAGGCTCTGTCCCCAAAGCATGGCAGGCAAAGTGCTATACAAGTCTCCAGGAGGAGTCATTTCTGCAGCTAACACATGGCTATAATAATTCTGAGTCATCTGGAAATATAAATTCCCATTCCATTTCATTAATCTAGCACAAAAACCTTTTCAAATAACATGTTGCAGAAGCATTTGTGTTACAATATATCTTCAGATAGCATTGATCTGATTTAAGGCTATTTAAAAGCATGCCAAAGGGAAGGCAAATGTTACCACAATTTAAAACAAATAGTATGAAAGTGTTGAGAAATGCAAACAGTATTAATGAGGAAGTGCAACCTTACATAATAGCTGATCAGAAGTGTCTAGTGATCTGCATCGATCAATTCAACATGCAACCAAATACAGATACTGCTGGCACTTTGAGTAGCAATTTGGAAGGCAAGGAACAAAAGACACCAAGGACCTGAACTACTGAAACTTCAAAGAAATAATCATGTAAATAACATAACTGTGTTCACCTTATCAGTTATAACAAAGAAAATAAATTTGGTTGTTGAATATAATCTGTAGGAATTTAATATTATTGATGTAAATATAAACCTTTTATCATAAATATTTTATTTTCTCTTTGTTGGATGTTGAATGTTTTCGCTGCATTTTTACATAAATTTGAGACCTCTACACCTTCTAATAAAGATGTCTCATCAGATGGACTCATTATATAATATTGACTGTACCATTACAGCTCAAAAGCAGTGAAACAGGTCGCGGTTAAAGACATTTTGCAAATGTCATGTATCAAGCAACTAACTATTTTATGAATTTAAAATTATTAGTAGCGTTGGGGTCACGGTGGGTGGGGTGGGGGGGAAGTGATAGTGTGGAGATGGGATGGGAGGATCAATTAATTCAACCAATAAATATTTCTGATTTCCTTGTAAAATGGTCCTTTTTATTGGAGAATTAGAGAAATTTGTTGAAGAGATAGAAAGAGAAGCATTGCAAAATGGTTTTGCCTACATGCTTTAGTTTTCAAGACGTGCAGACATTACTATTACTAATTGAATTGAGAAATAAGGAACACCATTCGTACTCAAAGTTGACATGACAGTAAGATTAAAATGTATATCAACATGCCGTTAATGTGTGGGTCTGCTGCTACTTCATCAAAAGCTTGTAGGAAATGGGATCCTTATAACTAGCACCATAATTTCTTTCCTCTGTCTCCTGGTTCTGTAAACAAACACAGAAGGAAGCCTGGAAATATAGCACCTGGAGAACAAATGAATCAGACAAGCATCAATGAATCCTAGCTTCTGACAGAGATGAGGTAGCTTAAACATGGGGATTTTTTTTTAAAACTACATTTTTATATGTGCGGTATGTAAGCTTGTTATTGGAGCATATTCTAATTAATAGATATAGAGACAGATTCCACACTCTCAGCAGGGGCATTTCTGGCAGGAAGTGTGGGTCAGAGAGCCTGGGGTACAAATGTGAAGCCCATTCTCTAGTCTCAGCTTCCTGTCGGTGCACTAATCAGCCCCAACAGATATCAGATGGAGCTTCCTCAGAAGTGAACATTTCCAAAGTTATATTTCTCTTTTGGGTTTTAGAGTGAAAATCTTTCTATTTTCATTCTTATCACATAAGAGCCAATAGTTGTTACTAAACTAAAAACTGCTCAGAATTTTCCACAGTTTTTAAATCACATCTTAATTTTACTAACTGGGTTCATAAGAACAATAAATAATTGTTGTGACGGGCTGGAAATCCTAAGTGTTGTATGTACAGTGCTGATTAGATCAGCCATTAATTCAAGAGTTCAGGAATGTCTTCAAAGTATCCAAGTCTTTTTATTTTACAAGAAACAAACTGGGCCAATTTCAATGCCAAATTCCTGATTGGAATCACCAATATCCATAGGTGCAATATCCACAATTGGCAGACGTGCCGTGTTCTGTGTTCGATACTCAAAAACTGCTTTGCCCCATCTGCCAGAATGTTCCTGCAGAGAAAACACACACAAGGATAAATGTCCCTAAAATATATTGGAATAAGCCATGGTGCAGGCAGTACTAAATTACAGCCTTGTTCATTCCCATCAAAGGCTACATTGCTACATGGTATACATTCTTCACTTGAGTTATTTGAACACTTCAAAAAGTTTTCACACCTGTCATATATTACTTAGTTGAGACTTCCTACATCCCAATCATAAGAAAGACTAGTTATCATACAAATATAATTAATCATGTTCATGCAAAATAAGGACAGCATAGAGAAACAAGAGTTAATGTATCACGTCAATGAGAAATTTCTTCACCCAGACAGTGGTGAGCCTGGGCAATGTTTTGTAGGAGGAGCTGGATACAGTTCTTAGGGCTAAAGGAATCAGAAGATGTGGGGAGAAAGCAAGAATAGGATACTGAGTAGGATGGTCTGCAATGATCATAATGAATGGAAGTACAGGCCTGAAGAGCTTAATAGCCTACTCTTGCTTTCTATATTTCTATGTGTTGATATTCTGAGACTCAAACCCATGACCTTCTGATAGAGACTAAAAGTGCTACCATTAAATCAACTGAAAGACAGTGGATCTACAATTTAGAAAAATGTAAAATTTAAAGCCAATAAAGTATATATTAATAAAAGTTATGCATATTTTATTATCTAATTAGGTCTATTATTCATTAGCAAACTTCTTTGCAAGCTCAGCTGATTTTTCAGCTGGTTGGAACAATGCATAACCAAAACATAAGGAACAACATCTTCAGTCAATGCCTCTACATTGTGAATCAGCTGATCTCAAATGTAGAAGACATCATAAACTGGACCTCATCATCACCGGAGGGGAAAAGTGGATGAGATTCCTCCGACTAATTTTTAATCCAGGGCTAGTTCTGGAGATTCATGTATGGTTAAGATTCCCCCTATTTCAAACAGTCTGCAGACACTCACTGTTTAAGGTCACACATGAAGAATTGGCCACTTTAGTTCAATATCAGATGGTGATTGGGGTCCATGAAAGCACAGAACCAAAGTTTTTTTAATAAAGGAACATGGGAGGGTTAAATGCCTGCAAAACAAAAACTCAGCTATATACATCTCAAACAAGTTATTTTAGTCTGTGCTCATCTAGTCTAGATTATCATTCAGTCTAACATTTAACTCCATTAGTGATTCCACTGAACTTTGATCAGAGTCAGCAAACAGGAAGTTTTTCCACAATAACACCATAAGATGTAGGAGCTTATCTTTAACTTCACATTCCTGTTTTATCTCCATAACCCTTGATATCCTTACTGACTAGAAACTACCTAATGAAATGTCTCAGTAATATTTGATATAACAATCACAGCCTCAGCAACAACTCTTCTCTTAAGTATTTTGTAGCAGACGGTCACTGATATGATAGCCTAGAACTGTGGGTTTTTTGAGGGTGAAAGTTCAGCAACTACCCTCTACATTGTGGCCACAATTTCAGAATTTTGCAAAAGGGCACATTTTTACAGATATCAAAAAGTTCAGTTTTAACTCATAGCTCCGCCAGAACTGTGCACCCCTATTCCTGAGTCAGCAACCAGTGAAATCAACTGTTCTGGCACTCTGGCTTCATTGTTTCCCTTCTCATATCTCAGTTAGAAATGTGCCCATAAAAAGGTCATGATAACAGAAAGTGTGGCAAGCACTCAGCAGATCTGGCAGAAAATGGAAACCAATGTAATGTTTCAGACTTTTTGAGCAAATGATAGAAGGTAAGCAGAGAGGAGTAACAAAAGGGAAGGTTTGGCTATGACAGGTAGAAGACAGGAGAGCTTAACTGATAAAAGATTTCATGGTACAAAGGCCAAAGGTATAGCTATACTAAAGAAGCAGACATTTTTCCTTGAGTAGGAGTGAATGGTGGAAAAATGAACAGATAAAACTGAAAGCTGAGAAAACAAAGAGGAGAAGATTAAGAGAGCACATGCAAATATAAGATGCAGAAAGAAGCTGGAATGAAGTGAGGAAACCTAGAACAAACATGCTCTGCCAAGTTTAACAGCAGGACCTGATTAATACAGTGTTTTCTCTCAGTTGTGTGGCCACAGCCAGCCAGCGTGGGAGACTGACTGGCTGCCATGCTGCTAGCCCTATGGCACCAGACAATATCTGCAGAGTGGAGAGAAAACTGGTCTAGATAGTGGGGCGTGGTGCCAGCAGTATGTACACTGAGCAGGGTAGATGGCAACTGGAATCTGGGGAATATGAGACCAGAATCCAGGATGTGAGAGAGATCCAAAACCAAGTTGATCCAAAACTGAGGTGGGATTAGGCACATGGGATAGATGTTGCAGTCTGGAAATGTGGAAGCTGGGCAGGGTTTGATGATGGTCAGTTCAAAAGCTGGGTGCTTGTGGTCAGGTAAAGTGAGAGGACAGGTCTCAGGGGTGAATTCCAAAGCCTCACGAGCGGTCAAAAGGAGGTTTTAAGGGCTCTGGGAGGAAACATGTCCGAATGGGGGTTAATGGAGTTGGAGTGGGGAGGTCAAGTTTTTAACATTTTAACCTCCCACCTGATCAAAATCCACTGTTTTGGCAGCCAAAATTCCTCTGTAAAGATGCAATAACTTATTGTCACTGTTATTTTTGACATGGCAACACAAAGAGTTCAGTAGAGAGTTCGGTTGAAGTGCACTTCTTGTCACTGAGATATTTCAATTCTTAATACTTACGGTGCACCCATCTTCCAGGACAGTATATTTAAATCGGTTACTTCCCTCAGCTTTAATCTCAATATCATTTGCACTCTTAAGAATCAAGGCTTTCTTCAGATTGCCAGTCTGGTCATCCATGTAAGCAACGCTGTTCTTACAATGATAGGTAATATTTTGTGAAGCTTCCTTTGACAGAAGACGAAGGAATGTTGTCTGGATCATGACAGTATTCGGGGACTGTTGCTTGTCACCATAACTGAACTGTAAGGAAAAAATGATTTTCCAGAATTGAATCAATGATGTTTTGTAGCAGAAAATGGACTTAGCAAACATGAGAAGCGTACACTTTTGCTCAAGAAGGTGTAGGCGATGTGAAACAGAGAGCTGTTATAATTGAGAATAGAAAACTTTGTTTTATTGAATACAGTCAGTCAATTTGAGAGATAGCATTTAGGTAAATCTAGCTGAGATTTAGTCAAATTCACAGCGATGATTGTGAATAACTACATTTAATTAGAATCGGCACCACCAGATCATAGCTCTAATTCAGTAGTGATCATTGAAATGGAATTTAATCTTAAGATATGTTATATTTAGGAAAAAAATAGATCACATGATTTTATCTCATCTTGTAGGGTTGCTTTTCTATCAATAGAGGCTGTCGTGGAACCACAGTGATGCTGTAAATCTTACATAGTTCAACATCACCCTCTGCTGCATCTCAGGTGTCACTGCTGACTATTTTTTTGAATAATTTATTCTGTACAACACAGGATTCATTCCAAATATTCTCCAAACACATTTTTAAATAAAATATTATTCTCAGTTCAGCAATACAAAAGATTTAGTTTCAGCATTGAATCTGAAATCACACATCGAGATTCCATGAGGAAAAAGACTTCAGTCAAAAAAATTGGAGCTGGAAAAGCACAGCAGGACGAACAGCATCCAAGGAAAAGGAAAGTCAATGTTTCAGGTTGAAACTCTTCTTCAGTACAGCAAACGTCACATGTTTATCTATTTTCTCTCACTTACAGTTACATCATCTTAATTATTGCAGGGTAGAATAGCACAGTGGGCTATGATCTGCACTAGAAATTCAGAAATCTGGACTGACTGATTCTGGGATACAAGTTTAAAACTAACTACCTCAGCACCTGGGACATGTAAGTGCATGTAATTGAAATATACCTTGAATTATCAGTAATGGTGACCATGTTGTTACTGCTTCTCATAAGAATGATCTCATTCACAAGTATCCAGCAGGGAAATAAACCCTCTCTCCTTGCCCAGTCTGGCCACAGGATGTGGCACAGATATGTTTAGAAGTAGAGAGCTATTGTCATGCTGAGCACCCCTGACATACATAACAGGCCTGAGTGAGAAAGTAAAACATCAGACTGCGTCTCTATCCCTGGGAAAAAACTGAGCCAAACACAGACTCGTGGCGGTGATGAATCCTGGAGCTAACCCAAGCCCCTCACCAACCACCAACGCCACCCCCAAGCTTGAACAAGCCAATAGTGTAACTACAGCTCACAATGAGTTCCAGTAACTTATTTTAAAACTGCATCATCCAGTTTCATAGTTTCCTTAGCATAAGGCAGTATCGTTTCACCATTCTGACCCACAATCCAGAAATAAAGACAATTAAAGTAAAAAAAAACTTGCATTTACCCAAGTTATGATTGTCTAATTGAAAGCAAGTGCCAAGGCATAAAAGGCTATGGGTGACCTGGTGGAAATGAGATTAGAATAGTTATGTGGTTGTTTTTGATTGGCATGGACATTGATGGGCTAAGGGGCCTTTTTTTCTGTTCTGAGAATCTCTTAAACTCTGGGGTACCCCAGAAACATAATTGAATGTTATGAAATGGCTGAGCAAACTATATTAACCAAAGATGATTCACCAGAACCTTCTCAAGGGAAGACATCAATGGGCATGGCCTTATTATGATGCTCACATTCTGTGAATGAATTCAAAAAATGGATTCACATGGCTGCAACAAGTTAGGGATTTCTGGCAGCCTGTTAAATGTTTGTCTGTGAATGTCCTATGTCCTCTATTCTTGCAAGTATTTTAAAAAGCAATAGGTCAAAACTGAAAAAACTTCAACCTTCTTAATTACTGAATAGAGTGATTTATCTGTTAAATTCTGATGAATTTAAATGTTGCTTGCTTGCTGATCAAAGGAACTTCTGTAGGTTTTCACAAAACAACACCATTTTGCTCCTCAATCAATGTAGGTTACATTCTGCAGTTCATTTGCATGGAATAATGCAAAATTAAGCAAAAAATACTGAAGTAATAAGTAAGATTCTTGAAATATGTTTCTGCAAAATGATAAAGCTGATAGAGCATCAAAAACCTCAGTGATGAAAATGTTCCGTTATGAATGTAGAAGAAACAACTCACAATGACGACCTGTATTTTATTCTGGAACTTGCTTTCAATTAGAGAATCATAGCTTGGATAAATGCAAGTTTCTTTTACTTTATTTGTCTTTATTTCTGGATTGTGGGTCAGAATGGTGAGAGGATACTACCTTATGCCAAGAAAACTATGAAACTGGATGATGCAGTTTTAAAATAAGTTACTGGAACTCATTGTGAGCTGTAGTTACACTATTGGCTTGTTCAAGCTTGGGGGTGGGGTCGGTGGTTGGGGTAGGGGTCTCGGGTAGCTCCAGGATTCATCACCGCCATGAGACTGTGTTTGGCTCAGTTTTTCCCAGAGATAGAGGCACAGTCTGATTTTTTTTTCTCTCACCCAGTCCTGTTATGTATGTCAGGGGTGCTCAGCATGAAAATAGCTCTCTGATTCACTCCTGGGCAGGTGGCCAGCCAGTGTGTGAATAATAAAAAGCACAAAGTCTCTGAATGTTTGAAAGACAGCATACTGTCTCTTATAGGAGAGAAGTAAACAGAAATTTGAAGGTAGTTAGCTGTTCTCTAATATGGTGCATCTAGCCAGTCATTGAGAGACTAAACAAATTGTGTACCAACCACCCTGTGTCTTCAGTAAAGAGCTGAAAGGACTAGGAACCAAGAAGATCAGCGATTAGAAGTACTTGGAAGAAGTAAAAGGATACCTCAGTGAACCCTGTGGATTAGTGCTATTAATTGTGTTCTATAATGTTTTCCCAACATGCATAACATCTAAGATTTTTGCATGTGTCTGTCTGCATTTTTCTGCAAATGTTTACAAAGGTGTATCATTTACGATAGATAATGATTCGTCAATAGTTTACCTACAGATGGAATTTGTTTTATTTATCATAGATAGTAATTTCTTGCTAAGTGCAGAAACCTGGTCAGTATTATCAGTTAAGATAATAAAGTGTGAAGCTGGATGAACACAGCAGGCCAAGCAGCATCTCAGGAGCACAAAAGCTGACGTTTCGGGCCTAGACCCTTCATCACTTCACACTTTATTATCTTGGATTCTCCAGCATCTGCAGTTTCCATTATCACAGTATAATCAGTTAACCTGAGTTCATTAGATGGGAAAATTGGACACTTGGATTAGATCCTTAATTTGCGTGATGGCCCTAAAAGTGGGAACTGAGTATCAGTCCATCCTCTAAGGTGGTCACACCACTTGCATTAGCCTGACCTCTCAAAGGCCTCTGAAAAATTACAGATCACATATTCTGCAACGTTTAGCTTCACTTGTTACATTCATCTGCTATTAGGTATTCTTAAATTGCTATACGATTGCTGGTTTTCTTGCTATGAGTCAAGTGATTTCTATTATAAGATAATAAAATGTGAGGCTGGATGAACACAGCAGGCCAAGCAGCATCTCAGGAGCACAAAAGCTGACGTTTCGGGCCTAGACCCTTCATCAGAGAGGGGGATGGGGGGAGGGAACTGGAATAAATAGGGAGAGAGGGGGAGGCGGACCGAAGATGGAGAGTAAAGAAGATAGGTGGAGAGAGTGTAGGTGGGGAGGTAGGGAGGGGATAGGTCAGTCCAGGGAAGACGAACAGGTCAAGGAGGTGGGATGAGGTTAGTAGGTAGCGGGGGGTGCGGCTTGGGGTGGGAGGAAGGGATGGGTGAGAGGAAGAACCGGTTAGGGAGGCAGAGACAGGTTGGACTGGTTTTGGGATGCAGTGGGTGGGGGGGGGAAGAGCTGGGCTGGTTGTGTCGTGCAGTGGGGGGAGGGGATGAACTGGGCTGGTTTAGGGATGCAGTAGGGGAAGGGGAGATTTTGAAACTGGTGAAGTCCACATTGATACCATATGGCTGCAGGGTTCCCAGGCGGAATATGAGTTGCTGTTCCTGCAACCTTCGGGTGGCATCATTGTGGCAGTGCAGGAGGCCCATGATGGACATGTCATCAAGAGAATGGGAGGGGGAGTGGTAATGGTTTGCGACTGGGAGGTGCAGTTGTTTGTTGCGAACTGAGCGGAGGTGTTCTGCAAAGCGGTCCCCAAGCCTCCGCTTGGTTTCCCCAATGTAGAGGAAGCCACACCGGGTACAGTGGATGCAGTATACCACATTGGCAGATGTGCAGGTGAACCTCTGCTTGATGTGGAATGTCATCTTGGGGCCTGGGATGGGGGTGAGGGAGGAGGTGTGGGGACAAGTGTAGCATTTCCTGCGGTTGCAGGGGAAGGTGCCGGGTGTGGTGGGGTTGGAGGGCAGCGTGGAGCGAACAAGGGAGTCACGGAGAGAGTGGTCTCTCCGGAAAGCAGACAGGGGAGGGGATGGAAAAATGTCTTGGGTGGTGGGGTCGGATTGTAAATGGCGGAAGTGTCGGACGATAATGCGTTGTATCCGGAGGTTGGTAGGGTGGTGTGTGAGAACGAGGGGGATCCTCTTGGGGCGGTTGTGGCGGGGGCGGGGTGTGAGGGATGTGTCGCGGGAAATGCGGGAGACGCGGTCAAGGGCGTTCTCGATCACCGTGGGGGGAAAGTTGCGGTCCTTAAAGAACTTGGACATCTGGGATGTGCGGGAGTGGAATGTCTTATCGTGGGAGCAGATGCGGCGGAGGCGGAGGAATTGGGAATAGGGGATGGAATTTTTGCAGGAGGGTGGGTGGGAGGAGGTGTATTCTAGGTAGCTGTGGGAGTCGGTGGGCTTGAAATGGACATCAGTTACAAGCTGGTTGCCTGAGATGGAGACTGAGAGGTCCAGGAAGGTGAGGGATGTGCTGGAGATGGCCCAGGTGAACTGAAGGTTGGGGTGGAAGGTGTTGGTGAAGTGGATGAACTGTTCGAGCTCCTCTGGGGAGCAAGAGGCGGCGCCGATACAGTCATCAATGTACTGGAGGAAGAGGTGGGGTTTGGGGCCTGTGTAGGTGCGGAAGAGGGACTGTTCCACGTAACCTACAAAGAGGCAGGCATAGCTGGGGCCCATGCGGGTGCCCATGGCCACCCCCTTAGTCTGTAGGAAGTGGGAGGAGTCAAAAGAGAAGTTGTTGAGTGTGAGGACGAGTTCAGCTAGGCGGATGAGAGTGTCGGTGAAGGGGGACTGGTCGGGCCTGCGGGACAGGAAGAAGCGGAGGGCCTTGAGGCCATCTCCATGCGGAATGCAGGTGTACAGGGACTGGACGTCCATGGTGAATATGAGGTGTTGGGGGCCAGGGAATTGGAAGTCCTAGAGGAGGTGGAGGGCGTGGGTGGTGTCACGGACATAGGTGGGGAGTTCCTGGACCAAAGGGGAGAAAATGGAGTCCAGATAGGTGGAGATGAGTTCGGTGGGGCAGGAGCAGGCTGAGACGATGGGTCGACCAGGGCAGGCAGGTTTGTGGATTTTGGGAAGGAGATAGAAACGGGCCGTGCGTGGTTGGGGAACAATGAGGTTGGAGGCTGTTGGTGGGAGGTCCCCTGAGGTGATGAGGTCGTGAATTGTGTTGGAGATGATGGTTTGGTGCTCGGGTGTGGGGTCATGATCGAGGAGGCGGTAGGAGGTGGTGTCGGAGAGTTGGCGTCTGGCCTCGGCGATGTAGAGGTCAGTGCGCCATACTACCACTGCGCCACCCTTGTCTGCGGGTTTGATGGTGAGGTTGGGGTTGGAGCGGAGGGAGCGGAGGGCTGCCCGTTCTGCGGGGGAGAGGTTGGAGTGGGTGAGATGGGTGGAGAGGTTGAGGCGGTTAATGTCTCGACGGCAGTTGGAGATGAAGAGGTCGAGGGAGGGTAGGAGGCCTGGGGGTGGTGTCCAGGAGGAGGACTTGTGTTGGAAGCGGGTGAAGGGGTCAGTGGAAGGAGGGTTGGGTTCCCGGTTGAAGAAGTAGGCATGGAGGCGAAGACGGCGGAAAAACTGCTCTATGTCCGACCGTGACTGGTATTCGTTGATGTGTGGTTGTAGGGGGACAAAGGTGAGCCCCTTGCTGAGGACTGACCGTTCGTCCTCAGTCAGTGGGAGGTCTGGGAGGATGGTGAAGATGCGGCAGGGCTTAGTGTGGCTGTCTCCTCTGGGGTTGCAGGCTGTGGAGGTTGTGGGCGGAGCGATGAGGTCGTCGGCCGTGGGCGGGGTTCCGTCGGCCGTGGGCGGGGTTCCGTCGGCGGGGTTCCGTCGGCGTCGACCGTGGGCGGGGTTCCGTCGGCGGTGGGAGGATCGGGGTGGGCGGCAGCAGCTGAGGCGAGGGTGGTGTGTGGGCTGTGGTACCTGGACGTGGAGGTGGTGACTGCAGCAGCGGTTCCGGAAGTTCTGTGGCCGGCGGAGGCGGATGTGACGTCATCGGTGGGGTCTCCGGCCGTGTCCTCATGGTCAATGGCGGCGGGTGCATGGTGGGGGAGGGGCAGGGACAGAGCCGGGATTTGGGAGGCGCAGGAATCCTCTTGTGGGTGGCAGGGGCCAGTGAGTTTGTTGTACTTACGATTTTTGGTGTCCAGTAAAGCTGAGTGGAGCTGTGTGTTCAGTCTGTGGATCCTGCGGAGGATAAAAAACAGCAGAGGTCCTTTGCAGGTCTGGGAGAGGGAGGCTCTGAGCTGGGGCAGGCTGGATTGCAGTGCCTGGAGGTGCCGGCGCATGGCTGCGAGTGTCTGTTTCAGGACTCGCAGGGAGAACCGCTTCTGAAGGGTCTGAATATTCTGGGTGTAGAGGTGGTCACGGTTGGGGCCAAATTGGGAAGGCTGAAATGTGGACCGTAGTCCCTTAGGGATGATCTGGTTCCGTAGGCAGGTGCTGAGGAAGGTCATGTGGCTGTGGTACCTGGTTTGCTTCAGGACATGGTCGAGCAGTTTCAAGGCCGAAGAGATTACAAGAGAGTTGCAATGGGAGAGAGATTCCCTGAGGTTGGTCCGGAGGGAGGAGGGTAACTTCTTCAGGTTAGGCATCCCTGGAAGAGGCTTCGCAGTGAGGTTAAAATAGTATCAGAGATAATGGGAACTGCAGATGCTGGAGATTCCAAGATAATAAAATGTGAGGCTGGATGAACACAGCAGGCCAAGCAGCATCTCAGGAGCACAAAAGCTGACGTTTCGGGCCTAGACCCTTCTTCAGAGAGGGGGATGGGGGGGGGGGAACTGGAATAAATAGGGAGAGAGGGGGAGGCGGACCGAAGATGGAGAGTAAAGAAGATAGGTGGAGTCATTTCTATTATTGTTGCTGTTCAGAATGTGAAGGTGCATCCACCTTCAATGTGCCAGTGTCTTTCACCAAGGAACCTGGGTCATTTAATTCAAAGGCAAGGATTCTTTTTTGCTTTGAAAACCTTTCCTGACCTCAGCTACAAATGAAAAGAACTGGAAACTACATTTGCTGTTCAATTAAAAACTTACAGTCTCGTATTAGCAAATATTAAGCAGTGTAATTTACTCACCTGTGTTCCACCATTAATGGACTCACCAAACCATAAGTATCCATTATTATCACCATTCTTTTTGCTCCACCAGGTTTTGCGTGGTATTTCAGATGGGTCAGCATGAATACAGGTCTCACCAGTGTCCATATTGCAATATATTTTAATTGCATCCTCAACACAGCCCTGGTTAGGATCAATCCAATACTCCCCTGTAAAATGCATTCATATTCAAGAATTCAAGTATTTATAGGTAGTCACCATTATTCTAACATGTCTGTTAACATTTTCCTGATCTCAAATCTGTGCACATATCCCATTAAAAAACTTGGAAGGTCTGTGGTCCCAAAAGATTTACTCATCCGAGCAGTCTATGTTTAATTGCCTGATCACAGTCTTCGCAAATCTTATTTAATTTTCTGAAGGATGGCAGACAAAATTCCCAAGATGAAAGCTAATCTGAGCAGAGCTTTGCGTGGAGTAAGTGGATTTCCATCTAAGCTAATTGTCCTACAGCTAGCAATTCACCTCCTGACTGTTTAATATCTGTTCACCATCTACAAGACACAAGTCAGGAATGTGATGGAATACTTGCAACTTGTCTGAACAAGTGTAGCTCCAACATACTGAAGACCATTACATTAAACGTTTAGTTGTTCCACCATCTGCACAATTACGGCACTGCATACTGCTTGCAAGATGCTGTGAGACAAATTGCCAAGCCTGCTTCAACAGCACCTTTCCAAACCATGATATCATCAACGTCAAAGGACATGGAAAACAACACCACCTACAAGTTCCCTTCTAAGTCACACATCATCTTGACCTGGAACTATATCACCATTTCACCAATATCACTGAGTCAAAATCCTGCAACTCCCAGAAACAACTCTGTGGGTTTAGCTGCATCACATGGATGGTAATGGCACAGGAAAGTAGCTCAACACAACCTTTTTAATGCAACTAGGGCTGGACAGTAAGTGCTGGCTTTTTCCGTAGCATTCAAGTCCAATGAATCAGGTAAAAAAAAACAATTTTGATCTGACATATTTGTACTCCCAGCAGGTCTGAAACTTTTGAAGTTCAGTATTCATTATCTAAAACAATACCTACTTTTATTTTCAGAATGTGGGCCTGAGCTGATAAAATCAGCTAGTAAATAATTCTTTAATAACTTTAAATCATCTGACTGAGCACTTGCATGTTTCTGAATGTCAGTATCTGTATCTTGTCGTTAAATCTCATTTTAATAAAAGAAGATGTTTTGTATAAAACTTTATTTTCAAGGGATTAATATTTATGCTACATTAGTTCCATCCATTCTATTGATGTGATACATAGTCTGTGGGTGTGGACAGAATGGTCTATTCTCGATTTTAGAGGTTGCAGATGTATCTGGAGCAGCTATCCAAGTTTCTAGTCATTACGTCTGACCAATATTGTACTTATTGTCATCTAAGATCAGAGCCTCTTTAGTATATAGTCTAAGGTGGTGTATCTTCTACCACTAATCACTGGATAGGCCAAAACAAAGCAAATATGAAAAGGATTTGTGAAAGCAAACTACCTCAAGCAAATACCACGAGCTAATAGGAGCGACCATCTGGGAAAAATACTACGGAACACATCTAAGAATGCAATGCGCTATTGAACTTGCTAACCTCCAATCTTGTTCTAAAGGATACTCACCTGGCCTCCTTCATGAGAACTAATTGCACAAAAGCATGAGAAGTTGCAGTACGTGTGCTGTGGGTGGACTGCGATGCCCTTGGTGGGGGAGTTCCCGGATTTTGATCCAGTGACACTGAAGGAAGAGCCAATGTATTTCCAGGTCTGGACAAAGACTGGCTCAAGGTGAGGGGAGGTTGGGGAGTGTTCCTTATTGGGGGGTGGTGTCGCATGTGTCTGCTGCCCTTGTCCTTCTGGATGGTGGAGGGGATGGGTGCAGACAGTCTAGTCTGGGGGGACTTCAATAAATTTCTGTGTAGGTGGTACACATTACTGGGGGTGGAGGTGGATGTTTCTGGATGTGGTACCAATCAAATGGGCCGCTTTGTCCTGGGTTGTGTCAAGCTTCTCAAGTGTTTTCAGAGCTGCCACCATCCAGGGCCAACAGGGAGTGTTCCATCACGTTCCTGGTGTATGCCTTGTCAACAGTGCAGGCTTTGGGGAGTCAGGAGGCGAGTGACTCACTGCAGAATTCTCGGCCTCTGACCTGCTCTTGAAGCCACAATATTTATATAAACTGGTCCAGTTCAGTTCTTAGTCAATAGTAACCCCCCAAGATGTTGATAGTGGAAGATTCATCGCCCCTTCCAGAGGGAGGAATTTCAATAACAACTGACCCCACAAGTTGTTGCCAGGTTTGCAGGCTTTGAGCTCTGCCGAGAAGTTGCAGAGGCTGAATTCTTTTTCCCTGGACATTGTAGGCTGAGGGGTTTATAAAGTCATGAGAGGCATGGATATGTTGAATAGTCAAGGTCTTTTCCTCAGGGTAAGAGCATCTAAAACCACAGGGCATAGTTTTAAGGTGAGAGGGAAAAGATTTAAAAGGGACCTAAGTGGCAATGTTTTCACACAGAGGGTGGTCCACATATGGAATGAACTCCCAGAGGAAGTGGCAGAGGCTGGTACAATTACAATGTTGAAAAGGCATCTGGATGGGTGTATGCATAGGAAGGGCATGAGCCAAATGCTGGGGAATGTGACTAGGTCAGTTTAGGATATCTGGTCGGCATGGATGAATTGGACCAAACTGTCTGTTTCCATGCTATGTAACTCTATGGCTCTAATAAGCTCCCATCCCATCTAAAACGCTTTTGGGATTAAAGGTCATCTCAATTGTGTGGAAGCAAACATTGCATTGTTTTGCCATTCTTTGAACAAGACAGGTTCATCGCTTCAGAAAGAAATATCTGAATTGCTATAGGAAAGAATGATTGTTATCCACATACATACCACTTTTTTTTTCTGGGTGACAGAATAAAAGATCCTGGCATGTTCGAGCTGGGTTTTTCCTAGAACCATCTGGACTGCGCATGGTTTCTAACTGGCTGCTGAGGGACTTCAGGGTAGCATCCACTCCTGAATCCTTTGGCATGCTATCAGAGGTCTCATCCGCATTGAGTATGTCCAATGAATCTGGTTCTAGCTCATAATGGCCCAAAATATCCTCATAGGCAGCAGTGGGAGGACCTGGAGGACCTTGAGGACCAGGTTGGCCTTCATCACCAGGAGGACCCTGCAAATGGGAAATCAAAGAAGCATTTAGAAGCTATTAATTAATGTGTACTTAGTTTATTGTTATAAAGCAGAGGTTAACCCCACCCCTTCTAGGAACTAAAAAAAAGAGACACCCAAAGAGGAACACCTCACCCTATAAACACCTCACCCTATAATCTGTAAAAGGAGTGTGAAAAGTGGTGTAACCTGCCTTTCAGTAAATTCTAGTGTGTAAATAAAATGAACCCCTGACACTCACTTTACAGTCAACTAGTAACAATTTATTTATCTAACTCTAACAGTGAACAAATTAACAAAATAATCAATAAACTGAATAAATCCCTTCTAACTACTAACTATTCATGAATAAAACAAGATGCTAATGGTATGCTGTTCCAATGAATACAAATTCCATTTATAAAAAATTTAAAAATGACATAGAATTTACTGTCTCAAAATTACTGCCAGGTTACATATCTTCTGGAATGTTCTGTGCCTTGTTCTTTGAATGTCCTGTCAGGAATGCCTTCTCCATCAATCCTTCTGTCAGGAATATTAACAAGATGTGCTGTAGATACCTTTGATTTTGATGGTGCTTTCTCAAAAATGTAGAGAAGTCTGTGAGAGACAACAATTCTCTCAAGAGCTGAGAGCTAGTAACTCTGGCAGATGGCAGTTTGCTCTCCCATCTTTGCCCAACTGCTCTCTTCTTTCATACCCATGATGGCATATCAATTTCTTAAAACAGGATTGGTACTATGTTGTCAAAATCATCAGATTTAAATTTAATTAGTTTTGGTATCTAAATGCCTGGTTCAAAATGTTTGGCTAAAATCAAAACTTGTTGTCTTCATAACAAAACAAAACAGTTGCTTGGTCTGCTAACTGTATGCCTTTTGATATAAACGTTTCAATTCGGGTCCTGTCTATGTACTTTCAAACTTACAAGGTGTCAACAGATATTTTGTTTAAACCTCTAAGCATAGAAAAAGCACAATCTTTTAAAGGAACCATGCACCGCCTTTACCCTAGCATTTCACTAACACTAAATTTTCACGTCCTGCCTCTCAATCCACAAATACTCTGCCCAACTTCGCAACATTGCACAGATTGCTATTAACTTCAAATAGTTCAAGGGCTGTGAATATATATATAACATTTCTCACAACTTCAAACATCCTACAATATTACACAACCAGTGGGTTCTTATTGAACTTTATGCAGTATTAACGCTTAATGCAGTAGCCAAATTGCATGCAAAAAAATCCAAGAAATATCTTGCTCATCAGACTGTTCTTTAAATAGAAATATGGGCCCTTACTTATTCATCTGAACAGGCACATACAGCAATTTAATATCTCATCCAAATAATATTCCTGTACAATTCAGGAAACTGTACTTTAGTGGAGCCTGGGCCATTTACTCCAATCCTGGAGGACAATACAAGCTCCTGTCTTTCTGATTCAAGAAGAGAATACTATATTTGTGCCAACCTGATACCTAAGCTAAGTTACAATTGACATTTACTGCTGGATGACTCAAAACTATTGCCTCATTCACATACTCAATGCAATCAGAGCCACCAGCAGTTTGAATCTTACTAAATTTGATCTTGGTACATCAGCAAGTGTTAAATTAATGAGGCATTCAAAGTATTCAGAAATACATCAGGGAGAAGGTCAACATCATTCTCATCATCCAGTTTCATTCAACAAATATAAAATCCTGGCCAAATGCTGCTTGCAGTCAGGGGTGATTTATACTAACTACAATTATGGAGAATTTAATGCTCGTTATGAGTTCCATTCTTTGATAGTTGTTTTTCTGCGCCTCACTCAGCTTCTCCTTTACAGTTTAGCACAGAAACACATAAACGAACACCCAAGTTAAATGGATTAAAGAGATCCCTTCCTGATTCACTAAGATTCTGCAGATTTACCTCAGGGCCAGTATCGCCAACAGTTCCACGTGTGCCAGGGGGCCCAATAGGCCCAGGAAAACCAACATGACCCTCTTTTCCAGGAGGACCAACTGGGCCCGGAGGTCCCTAAAACAATATGACATGTTGTAATATTATACATGTGTCTTGCAACATGTAACATTGACAAGGCAAAATCGACAAACTGAGATGCAATTATTCTAGTTATCACAAGTTTTAGATAACATTCATTTTAAATGTGCGTCCTATATTCTAAGCACAGGAAACTCACTCTCTACTGAGACAGAAATGGTTTGTCAATGTTCCTGTGTGGGGATAACTCTGATCAAATTCACTAAGATCACAGCCCTAGCTCTCAAAAGACAGTATCAACAAACCAAAATAAAACAATATGATCATTTATGGAAAGCAGTTTTATTAGGCAACAGAAACAGGTATTAGATGGAGTCATACAATTATACAGCATGGAAACAGACCCTTTGGTCTAACTTGTCCATGCTGATCAGATATCCTATACTGACCTACTCCCATTTACTAGCATTTGGCCCATATTCCTCTGAACCTTTCCTGTTCATATACCCATTAGATGCTTTTTAAATGCTATAATTGTACCGGCCTCCATCACTTCCTCAGGCAGCTCATTCCATACATGCACCATCCTCTGCATGAATAAGTTGCCCCTTAGGTCTCGTTTAAAGTTTTTCCCTCTCACCTTAAACCAATGCCCTCTGTTTTGGACACCACTACTCTGGGAAAATGACCTTAGCTATTTATCCTATCTATGCCCCTCATGATTTCATAAAACTCTATAAAGGTCACCCTTTGGCCTCAGACACTCCAGGGAAAAAAAGCCCCAGTCTGTTCAAGATAATAAAATGTGAGGCTGGATGAACACAGCAGGCCTAGCAGCATCTCAGGAGCACAAAAGCTGACATTGCGGGCCTAGACCCTTCATCAGAGAGGGGGCTGGGGCGAGGGTTCTGGAATAAATAGGGAGGGAGGGGGAGGCGGACCGAAGATGGAGAGAAAAGAAGATAGGCGGAGAGAGTATAGGTGGGGAGGTAGGGAGGGGATAGGTCAGTCCAGGGAAGACGGACAGGTCATCTACTTCCGCCATCTACAATCCGATCCCACCACCCAAGACATTTTTCCATACCCACCCTTGTCTGCTTTCCGGAGAGACCACTCTCTCCGTGACTCCCTTGTTTGCTCCACACTGCCCTCCAACCCCACCACACCAGCACCTTCCCCTGCAACCGCAGGAAATGCTGCACTTGCCCCCACACCTCCTCCCTCACCCCTATCCCAGGCCCCAAGATGACTTTCCATATTAAGCAGAGGTTCACCTGCACATCTGCCAATGTGGTATACTGCATCCACTGTACCCGGTGTGGCTTCCTCTACATTGGGGAAACCAAGCGGAGGCTTGGGGACCGCTTTGCAGAACACCTCCGCTCAGTTCGCAATAAACAACTGCACCTCCCAGTCGCAAACCATTTCCAATCCCCCTCCCATTCTTTAGATGACATGTCCATCATGGGCCTCCTGCAGTGCCACAATGATGCCACCCGAAGGTTGCAGGAACAGCAACTCATATTCTGCTTGGGAACCCTGCAGCCCAATGGTATCAATGTGGACTTCACCAGCTTCAAAATCTCCCCTTCCCCCACTGCATCCCAAAACCAGCCCAGTTTATCCCCTCCCCCCACTGCACCACACAACCAGCCCAGCTCTTCCCCTCCACCCACGGCATCCCAAAACCAGTCCAACCTGTCTCTGCCTCCCTAACCTGTTCTTCCTCTCACCCATCCCTTCCTCCCACCCCAAGCCACACCTCCATCTCCTACCTACTAACCTCATCCCACCTCCTTGACCTGTCCGTCTTCCCTGGACTGACC
This sequence comes from Stegostoma tigrinum, assembly GCF_030684315.1. Lineage (NCBI taxonomy): Eukaryota > Metazoa > Chordata > Chondrichthyes > Orectolobiformes > Stegostomatidae > Stegostoma > Stegostoma tigrinum. The sequence goes on along the minus strand of NC_081360.1, from coordinate 37,403,817 downwards.
TATCCCCTCCCTACCTCCCCACCTATCTTCTTTTCTCTCCATCTTCGGTCCGCCTCCCCCTCTCACCCCATCCCCCTCTCTGATGAAGGGTCTAGGCCCGAAACATCAGCTTTTGTGCTCCTGAGATGCTGCTGGGCCTGCTGTGTTCATCCAGCCTCACATTTTATTATCTCGGATTCTCCAGCATCTGCAGTTCCCATTATCACCCAATCTGTTCAACCTGTTCAGCCTGTTCCTATAGCTGAAACTCTGCAATCGCAGAAACATCCTTGTGAATCTTTTCTGAAACCTTTCATATTTAACAACATATTTCCACTGGCAGTGAGACCAGTCTTGAATGTAGTATTCTAAAAGTGGCTTCACTAAAACACCATACAGCCACAACATAACGTCCTAACTCCTAAACTCTATGTACTGACCAATGAAGGCAAGCACACCAAATCCCTTCTTCACCACATTGTCTAACTGCGACTCCACTTTCAAGAAACTATGTGGCTGCACCCCATGGTCTCTTTGCTTGGCAACACTCCGCAGGAACCTACTATTAATTGTATAAGTCCTGCCCTAGTGTGTCTTATCAAAATGCACTACCTCACATTTACCTAAAGCTAACTCCACCAACCACTCTTTGGCCCTTTGGCCCATCTGATCAAGGTCCGTTGTACTCTGAGGTAACCTTCATCACTGTCCACTACACCATCAATTTTGGTGTCATCTATAAACTTACTAATCGTATCTTCGACGTTCACATCCAAATCATTTACGTTAGTAACAAAAAGCAGTGGACCCAGCACCAATCCTTGTGACACACCTCTAGTCACAAGCCTCCAGTCTGAAAAACAACCTGCTAACATCACCTCTATCTCCTGCCTTCAAGCGAATTTTGTACACAATTGGCTAGCTGCCCCGGATCCCATGTGATCTAACCTTGCTAACCAGTTTACTATGCATAACCTTGTCGAACACCTTGCTGAAGTCCATATAGACAACGTCTACCACCTTGCCCTCATGAATTTTTTGATTGGTGAATCTTCATTGTCAGAGTCACGACTAAACAAATATTAAAAAAGAATTTGATGATCCAAGAAAAGAAAGTTGATGGCTTACAAAAGGAAACAGGGATTGCAATTTGAAAATGTATACTGTATAAAAGCACTACTAGTTGCCTATGTTATATATTTTGATTATGCCAGTTAGATTGATTACTTCATAGATTTTCTTGTCATCATTGACACTGGCTTTTGACAACATTTAAAGAAAGGAGTTTTAGAGCATATAAATATTTATAAATGAACATGATTCAAAATTGGGCTTGCATGATGACTCGGTGGTTCGCACTACAGCCTCACAACATCAGGAACCTGGTTCAATTCCAGCCTCAGGTCATTATCTGTGTGGAGTTTTCATATATTCTCTGTGTCTGTGTGTTTCCAGTTTCCTCCGGCAGTACAAAAATGTGCAGGTTAGGTAGCTTAGTCATGGTAAATGTTGGTTTATAGGAATTATGTGGGGGCTTGTGTCTGGGTGGGATGCTCTTTGGAGGGTCGGTGCAATATGAATGGTATCTTTCCACACTGTAGAGGTTTGTGATCAGTTGTTTATTACAATTGTAAATTCCTCAATACAGATTTCATCAAACTGTCCTAAAAGACCAAATTGTAGGCACTGGAACATAAACACAGTATAAAGCAAATGCTGACTTAGTGCAACTTTTAGGGGACTGAGGGAATGTATTTACAAGCTTCATTCTTTAAGTTTGAAACTATCATTTATCTACATTAAACTCCACAGATTGCTTTAGGTTATCAAAACATAGCACAGTTCTCTTTTTAATGGTGGTGATTGGGATGCCATAATGAAGAGTTCACGGGTGAAGGAAATGCAGCTCATGTCAAGGTGAAATTTTATTACTAAAAGTCATCGAGAAGATTGACTGGTTAGTAAGTTTGCAGTGGACAGTGAAGAAGATATAGTTAGGAACATTTTCCAAGGTTGAAACTCCTATTACAGAATTCTGGATTAGTTATTGAACCTGTATATTAGGGAGTACATGAATGCCATAAACGTACAATGTAGGAACAGGGTAAGGAAACACAGCCCCTCAAGCCTGCTCCACCATTCAATTAGATCATGGCTTATTTGATCATTGTACGTTACCCCTGTCCCTGATAATCTTTTACTGCTTTGCTCATCAAGAATTATACAGCTCTGCCTTAAAATTATTCAGGGAATTTGCTTCCACCACCTTTTGAGAAAGAGATTTCTGAAGACTCTCGGCCCTCCACGAGAAAGAAATATTTACCTATGCTGAAAACCCCTTAGTTTTAAACCATCTGCCCCAGTTCTGGATTCTCCCACAAGAGAAACATTCTTTTCATTTGCATCTTGTTTAGATCCTTCAAGATCCTTCAAAATCAGGGTACCTTTTACTCATCCAACCTTGGTGAATACAAGCCTCGCATTACCACCTTTCCTCATAAGAAAACTCACCTTTTCCTGAAATTGTACTGGTCTCATAAACCTTCTCTGAACTGCTTCTGAAGCATTGCCAGCCTGTTTTTTTTTTATTATTCATTCACTGGGAATGGCTAGGCGAACATTTATTGCGCATCACTAATTGCCCAGAAGGCAGTTAAGAGTCAACCACATTGCTGTGGGTCTGGAGTCTCATGTTGGCCAGACCAGGTAAGGATGGCAGTTTCCGTCTCTGAAGGACATTAGTGAGCCAGATAGGTTTTCCCTGACAATCAGCAATACTTCATGGTCATCATTGGGCTCTCATTTCCAGGCTTTTGCTGAATTCAAGTTCCATCATCGACCATGGTGGGATTGAAAACTGAATCGCTAAAAAATGACCTGGATATCTGGATTAACAGTCCAGTGATAATACCACTTGACCATTGTCTCCCCTCCTTCCATACACTACTCTGAATTTGAATAATTGCAGAAAGCCTACACATGTACAAGGGCAAATCTATGTTATTGAGCTAAGTAGAGTTTCAGCAGCCATAGTTCTGGGGTAATGAGCACACTGGCAGAGCTGACATTTTGCAGTGTAAGCCAAATTCATATGAATCTTCACAGAAGGAAATGGTGTTATGCTGCTCTAATGACTGCTACTGCACAAGAACTGAGGAAGTTCCAAATCAGGGTTTAAAGAAATTCACAGGTTCATAAATTCTGCATGTTCGATTAAACTTGGGCAAGATGAAATATACTTACTCGCGGACCAAATGGCCCTGGAATTCCAGGACCCCCCTGCTCTCCAGATGGACCCTAATAAGAGAAAATACAATTGGGTTTGCTTAATTCTTTGACTAGAAGGTGGATTCTGAACACCATTTTCTATTTCTGCATTTAATGCTCTCTGATTCTCTGCGTATTAATTTAATAGGCAGAACATGCTGTATGGATACAGATAGAAAGAGAAAACCAAGATGTGCATTTATCAAGAACATAATTACAAAGCAAGGCAAATATTATGTGGAAAATCAAACTTGGTTGCAAACATGGTAAAAACTCCTTTGAAGCGGGTTGGAAATAATAATTATTAGGGATTTAGTTACTTACAGGTGGACCAGGAAGGCCTTGTAAACCAGTAAACCCACGATGGCCTTTTTGACCTCGTTCACCCTGAATGCCGTTTTCCCCTTTGTCACCACGGGGACCTTGAGGGCCCTATGGAAATCAGTTCAAAATTAGAAATGAATTTCCCCAGAAAAGGAAATAGAAATTTCTGGAGAAATTTAGTAAGTCTGACAGCCTCTGTAGAAAGAAAAAGCAACGTTAGCATTAACGTAAATAATTATTCAAATTACAAGCATAATTTTTTTCAGCAATCAGTAGTAACTTAGAAAAAATGCTCTACAAGCCCCTCTCCCCCTCAAAGAATGTCTGGCCCAGATTGGTAACCACCATGGTGGGCTTCTGTTCATTGTAGCTGCTCATGGGCCTCGAGACATTTAAATTCAGTTCTCTTTTCTTTAGATGCAAAAACACTAATGGGCAGGGCCAGGGACAGAAATTACAGGCCCTCATGCCATTCCTGGACCAGGATCCAAGCCAGGCCCCAAGCCAAGCACAAAGGCCCCACTCCAGCATGTGGCCTCCAACCATGGCACAGCGACCACCCACCTGACCTCGGCACAGCAGGCCCCACAATGACCACAGTGAGCACCGGCCTGATTCCAGCACAGTGAGTAGGTCTTGCCCTTGACTTTCAACCTGAGCACAGCAGCCCCGCCCCTGACCCGAGCACAGCCGACCTCATAAAGCTCCAGGCTTCAGTTATTGGATCCTGATGTAACCCCGGTCCCAGATAGGATGAGGAGGCACTTTTTCAGTATTTTCACCTATTTTATTTAAGATTATCAATAAACTGGCCATTATACCTGAGTACATTATACCAATGGAGGTTCTGTGCAGTTTTTGCAAAATTATTTTTAAATTTAAAAATCAGGTTACTCAAGTGGTGGACTAGATTTTGGTTAATAAATGTTCATACTTTGTCTTAAACTTACTTAAACTGCACTAATCATACTGCAACATGTAAAAATAAGGAATACTTTTAAGCAAAAACATACTTTAAGAATGATGCTGTAAAATCATGTTCAATGCACGGTTCATGGCAGCTTTTATTTTGAAAACTGCAAAATTTTTACAAGCATAAAAAACAGAAGAAAGAAAATGCTTTTCAAAAGCACTACAATTCTGAATGCAGTTTGCCCCCAGATCATTGATTGTACTCAAAGTGAACACCTTTTTATATGACTGAAGAAAAAAAAGGAGATAAAGAAACAACTCTGCTTTTATTTCTGTATTAAATTCTTCAGCTAGCAATTTAGAAATAGCATGCGAAAACAATATTCATTTCAAAATATGCTTTGGGCTCACTGATTATTAAACATGGATTGCTTTTCATGTAAGATAATACCAAATGCGTAGTTTTAAGCTTGTATTAGAGCAATCCTGAAGTACCAGCTGAATGCCACCACATGAGTTTTATCCTTGCTATTTTAACAATAACATGATCAGTTCTGTTTTGTGTCAATGCCTTGGTAAAATAGGAATATGTCAATTTGAGTTAACAGAGCGTGGACCTGGAGGAACACAGCAGCCCAGGCAACATCAGAGGAGCAGGAGAGTTGAGTTTCGGATCAGGACCCTTCTTCAGAAATGGGAAGGGGAAAGGGAGCTGGGAAATGAATAGAAAGAGAGGAGATGTGTGGCTGGGGAAGATAGTTGGGATGGTGATAGGTCAGTGCAGGTAGGGAGTGGTGGAGATTGGTCAGTGGGATGGGTGGGATGGGTAGGTGGGAAAGAACATAGACAGGGTGTGTCAGGTCAAGGAAGCAGGGATGAAGGGGAGGTTTGGACATGGGATGAGGCTGGAGTTGGGGGAAAGATTTTAAAACTGGTGAATTCTATGTTTAGGCCATTGCGTCGTAGGCTCCCAAGATGGAACATGAGGTGTTGCTCCTCTAGTTTGCGGGTGGTGTCATTGTGACACTGGAGGAGGCCCAGAATGGACATGTCACCCAGGGAGTGGGAGGGAGAGTTAAAATGGTTGGCAACTAGATGGTGTTGTCATTTGTCGAGTACAAAGCGCAGATGCTCTACAAAACGGTCTCTGAGTATATGCATGGTCCCACCAATGTAGAGGAGGCCACATTGGGACCAGTGGATACAGTAGCTCAGGTTGATGGATGTGCAAGTGAACGCCTGTGGAAGGTTTGTTTTGGGCCTTGAATGGATGTGACAGGGGTGGTGTAGAGACAGGTGCAGCCCTTCCCCCAACAGAAAGTGTTCCAGGTATCCTACGAAGAGGCAGGCATAGCTTAGGCCAATGTGGATGCCCATGGCCAACTCCTTAAACTGCAGGAAGTGGGAGGAGTTGAAGGAGAAGTTGTTAAGGGTAAGGACAAGTTCTGATAAGTCAGTGAGGATGTCGGTGGAGGGGGATTGGTCAGGCCTGCAGGAGGGCTTTTAGGCTGGCTGTATGAATACAAGTGTACAGGCACTGAACGTCCATAGTGAAGATAAGGTATTGGGGGCCACGGAATTGGAAGTGTTGGAGGCGGTGGAGGGTGTGGGTGCTGTCCTGGATGTAGGTGAGAAGTTTTTGGGCCAGGGGGAAAAGACAGACTCAAGGTAAGTGGAGATAAGTTCAGTAGGGCAGGAGCAGGCAGAGACACTGGGTCAGCTGGGGCAGTCAGGTTTGTGGATTTTGGGAAGGGGATAGAAGCGGGCGGTGCGGGGTTGGGGAACGATGAGGTTGGAGCTGTGGGCGGGAGGTCACTTGAGGTGATGAGGTTACGGATGGTCTGGGAGATGATGCATTGGCAGTCAGGAGTGGGGTTTTGATCAAGGGGGCGGTAGGAGGAGGTGTCAGAGAGTTGGGGCCAGGCTTCAGCTATGTCAAGGTTAGTGCGCAATACCACTAGTGCACCCACCCAATCTGCAGGTTTGATGGTGAGGTTAGGGTGGGAGCTGAGATGCTTCATTAAGTTTTCATGTAATTCTGTATATTTTGCTGCAATTTCAGGGAGAGTTTCTGAATTATATGAAAGCTCAAGGGAATAATTCACAAAGCAAACATGTTTGTGTTGAGGAGTATATGCACATTATTCTGTCTTCTTTATTTGAATTAATATTCCCACGCAGTTTTTGCTGTAATATGTAAACTTCATTAGACTGACAATTTCCTATTATTTCAGTAATCAGTTTTTGTTACGCTCTAAGAAACAATGATTGTCTTTGCAAGTAATAGCCAATGACCTGAAATGGCAGCACAGTTTGCATTCAGCCTGATTTTCAGTTCTATTTAATTTGATAGTGAAGAAAAATGGGCCCCATAAAATTGCTGTTGATTCATGATGAGTTAATTTCACAAACTAATAGAAAAGACCAGATTCATCAGTTTCTTTGGAAAGAGGTATACAGTAAGTTTCATAATGTCTAATTTATAATGATGAATCAATATTTTACTCCCATTATTAATGCAGGATCAAAATACTGCAGCAATCTGAAATAAGAACAGAAGATGTTGAAACCGTTGACAAGAGCTAGCTAGAAATGTGGAGGAGAAAAGAAGAATTAATGATCAGGTTTGGTGGAAGGTCCTGAAGCTCAAATGTTGAACTGGGTTTTACAGGAGATGTATAAGATGGACTGCATTTAACAAAGGCCATTTCACAGTATTAACTTGATGTAAACAGCCTAAACATGCAGAGAGTTGAATTTCCACCCCTTAGTGAGAGAAGGTCCTGCCCTCCAGACCTGCTGGGAAACTTGATTATCTTATGGCAGCTGTAGTCGTGTGAGAAATCAGTAATTGGTATGGCTGGGACTCCCATGAGACCCTGGTCATGGTCACCAGGCAGCGTTAAGTCAGGGACTTGTTTGGAGAGGGATCAGGGAATCTGAGGTGGGATTAGTTTTGCATGGCAAGCAGACAGACACAAAGTAGGGTAATATCTTGGAGGGTGGTGTCCCTGATGTGCCAGATGGAAAAAGCTGTGAAAGACACAGACTGATCTGACTCATCTTGTTCACGTCAAAATGGAGCTCAGTATGATCTTCATGACCAAGTACAACTGTTTTTATCCTCGGGGGTGCATGGGTGCACAGAACACATTCTCCATCCCAAATGATGTGTGTTCTGTCCATCTTGCACCTTCTCAACTAAAAAAGCAGCCTTCTCACTGTGGCCCAGCCACCACAGCTCAATGCAGTTGTTTCCATCTTCAGACAGGTGGGACTTAAAACAAGACCTTTGGTTTAAAATTAGGACTCTGCCACGGTGCCAGAAAAAATCCCTATACTGCCCAGAGACGGTAGGAATTGCTGATGCTAGAGGATCTGAGATAATCTGATCTGATCCAAAACGTCAGCTTTCCTGCTCCTCTGATGCTGCTTGGCCTGCTGTGTTCATCCAGCTCTACACCGTGTTATCCTCTATACTGCCCAGGTTGTTATGGCAACAAAGGTGGACTGAGGGACCTAATTGGGTAATAATTAGTTATTTGAGAGCAGACAGGCTAGTGAATACATTTCCCATCCTGTGTTTTATGGGACCAGGTCAAGGAGTGGTGGGTAGGAATGTGATAGGCTAGCCATCTGATGTATTTTACATGTATCTTCCTCCCTGTCAAAAATACACCCAAGAGGGACAGTCATTAAATCCAGTGTGCTGGCTGTTTCTCTCTAAAACGATTCTACCAAACTTGCTAAATATTTGCAGCATTTTCTGTTCTAAACTGTTGCACGATACTGCTGTTCCAGAATTGCATCAGTAGATAATGCATGTTGATTGGTTTAACTTAAACATATAGCTGTTTGATAGTAGTGATATCCATATATAACAAAAGGTTTCACACTAGAATCTTTATACAAAGTGAATGAACTTAGAAAAAAATCTCTTGTTTATAATCTGTGAATTCTAGGTTCATGCTCTTGTGCACCTAAACATGTTTCATATTGAAAGGATGAAGGAGGCTTCAGCTTTTATTTATTTATGTACAGTAACTATGTAGAGAAAATGTTGTTGAAAAACTTTATTTTTAGGGACTAGTGTTAATTTCTTTTATGACTTTGAGGAAAACAACATCTTTTAATGTATTGGAGTTCAGTTCCTGCATTTGTAGCATAATATACATAACCTTCATGCATACAGATTGGTCCATATACCACCATGCTCTGCTCTGGCAAGTCACATAATATTTCCATTACCTAAAACCAGTCAACCCTTTAAATGCATTATGTGTTTCTTATAAAACTCAGTTTTGGACTGGACTTGCATTAGCATTGCCAAAGCGTTTTCAAAGTAAAGTTGTGAAATTCCTCAGTGAAGAAAGGCTTTCAGCCTACCATTCCATGACTAATGGAACACAAACAGATTAATGACTCCAGCACACATCTCTACCACCTCAACCTCAGTCTCAAACCAAATTCTCAAATGTGAAATCATTTTTAGTCTTGTAATTCTCAGGCGCATTGGGTGCAATTGAATAATTCCTGCATTGCACCAAGACGATGGTCTGGGACCCTGAATGGGGATGGTCTATGATCAAATGAGAATCCATGCATCACCTCCCCAACTCACTCTGACTAAGTGAAGAGGGAGTCAACGTTGGCCTTCCCAACTAGTGACAAATTGAGGTCTTTAAGTGGCCAATCAATGGTTTCATTTCAGAAGTATTCTCCAAGCAGTAGCAGTGTTCCTGCCAAATGGATATGCATTAGCAGCCTCAGATGTGAGTGGGCTTTGAGGAAGGTTGTGAGCTACTCATTTAAGTATTCTTAAATGCTCCTGGAGGCAGGCTCTTTGTCTTTTAAGACATGGAAACCCAGCTGACAGGCTGTCAAATGTCTGATCAACACACATAATCCTGAAATAGCCACAGGATTGTTTATCATGCATTTTCCAGGGATGGATGGACGTGGAGAAGAGAGTACTGCCACAACAAAAAAATTCATCCCATTGTTTTTGTGATAAGTGAGATGTACATTCTTCCAAAAATCTCAAGAGTGATAAGCTGATGGTCATATCAGTGATAAACAAATATATTCTGATTGTTGTTGAAGATTGTATTCAATTTAAATGCATGCAATAACTGGGATACAATGACATTTCATGAATCCGAGTGAATCTAGATGTCAGCCAGAGTGAATCCATGCATTCATTCTACAAATACTGAATAATAAGCAACTTACTGGTAGTCCCCGCCCTCCAGCTCGTCCAGAAGTTCCAATTGGGCCATGAGAACCCTTTGAGGAAAGGAAGAGTTATCTTTACAAAACTAACATTTCTTATTCAAGAAGATTGGTATTACTTCATGGATGAATACATTTAAAGGCAGGGAGATTTCAACAACTCTATGAGGTTGTTTTTACTTTTGACACTGGGTGCCATCACCGGCGGTGGTGAAAGCCCATTTAATTCTCCTTTCTGTGTAGGTCAAAAAAAAGAGAAAGTGAATAGCTTTTGTAAAGGAGATGGGTGACCATTATCCCTGGTCCCTACGCAGGTCTGAAACTTAACACTTTACCATGTATAGTTTTGGCTGTCAGCTAACTCTTATATTCTCAGTGGTTTCTCAGTGTCAGTTCCTTTGTGTACGCGTCTCAAACTGTGTTGCAATATCAAAACTGTTCATAATAAGTTAACTGAGCCTACACTGTGACAGCCATTAAAGTAACACTTAAATTTTGCTACCAGAAGACGGTGTAGATAGGCTCCCATTTGACTCAACCAAAAAGATTAATACTCAAATAAAGATTGGAATTGTAACATTTTCAGTTCAGTAGCATAACCTTTCAACAAAAAAACATGGAGAGTACATGTAATATTTAATCTTTATTCCTGAGTATATCAATGTTTCAGTGGCTTACACATACCAGAATCATTCTGTGACCAAGATATTTCATCTACAGTTATTTCAAATTCCTGTTCTACATTGTTCATGAAATTATTTGCATTTTGATACACGTTTATCAGACATGAGTATTTTTCTTACTTTGTTAGTGTTGATAAAATAATGCGATTATAACATGGGGTTGGGGTGATACCGGTTTTTTCCTCCATTTACAACAACAAAAAAAGACATTCAATCACTGTAGAATAGACTGCCTCTGACGCTTGCTGGAACTGATGTTTTTGCGAATAACTGGGGAGGTAGGAGGGATTTTAAACTGAATAGCAGGGGCAAGAGATCAAATTTGGAAAGACATGGTAAATCAACATGGGAAATTGCAAACATGCAGTGACAAGAAAGGATGGAGCATATGAATCCAACAACCAACTAATAAATACAAATTTACAAAGACAGTAAAATGTTAAATCTTAGGGCTCTGTATGAGAGTGCACATAGCATTTGAAACAGAGGAGCTGAGAATGCAAATATAAGTTAACTATAATCTGGTAGCTGTTACTGAGACATGTTTACAGAATGACATAGATTGACCGTTGAACTTTGAAGGGTACAGGACACAGGAATATAGGGCACAGGAATGATAGAAATGTAGGGAAATGCGCAAGGGTGGCTCAGCTTAAATAATGGTGCTATTAACGCAATAGAGAGGGGTGACCCAAATTCAGGAAAACAAGATATAGAAACAATTTGAACAGAGGTGAGAAGTGCTAAAGGCAAGAAGTCACTTGTGGGAGTTATTTACAGATGCCCAAATAGTAACCATATGGTATGGTGAAGTTTAAAGAAAGAAAAAATAAAAGCTTGTCAGAAAGATGCAGCAATAGTAAAGAAAGATTTTAATCTACATATTGGCTGTTAGAATTATTTTCAGGATGGTTTCTTGAAATGGCATTTTCCGGAGCTGACCAGGGAGCAGGCTGTACGATACATGGGTTGAGCCATGAAATTGGATTAATTAATGGTCTTACAATGCAGGCACCCGAGGTAGCAATGTCTATAATACAACTGAATTTTACATTCAGTTAGAGGAAGAGAGAAGTGGGTCTGAGACTACTTCTTAAAAAAAGTAGGAAATTTTTGAAGAGAACATAAAAATCAGGGATGGCTAAACTGAAATTATGATAAAGGATAGGTAAATAGAAATGCTGAGTCAGATATTTAAGGGGATATTTCAGAATTTGCAAAATAGATCAATTCAAATGAATAAGAAGAATTCCAAGGGATGCAACCATCATCCAGTTTAACAAAAAAAATGTTAAAGATAGTATCAAGCTAAAAGCAAAAGCAGAAAGTTGTGCAAAGATAATTCCTTAAAAGTGGAGTCACAGGTAGACAGGGTGGTGAAGGTGGTGTTTGGCATGTTTGCCTTTATTGGTCAGAACATTTAACATCAGAGTTCAAATATCATCTTGTGGCTCTATAGGACATCAGCAATGCCAGCTTTAGAATATTGCATACAATTCAGGTCCCCCTGCTATAGGAACGATAGTGTTAAACTTGAGGGGGTGAAGAAAAGATTTACAAGGATGTTCTGGGACTTGAAGGTTTGAGCTATAGGGAGAGGCTGAATAAGCTAGGATTTCTTCCCCTGGAGCATAGAAGGCTGAGGGGTGACCTTAAAGAGATTTACAAAATCATGAGGGGCATAGATAAGCTGAATGGCCAAGATCTTTTTCCTAGGATGGGGGAGTCCAAAACTAGAGGGCATAGATTTAAGGTCAGAGGGGAAAGATAGAAAAAGGGTCTGAGGGATAACTTTTTTAAACAAAAGAGTGGTGGAATGAGATGCCAGAGTAAGTGTGGAAGCAGGTACAATTACAACATTTAAAAGGCAGCTGCTTGAGCATACAAATAGGAAGGGCTAGAGAGATAATGGGCCAAATGCTGGCAAAGGGGACTAGGTCAGATTGGGATGGCTGGTCAGCGAGGATGAGGGCTGGACTGAAGGGTCTGTTTCCATTTGGTATGACTCAATGACAAGTGGCAGATCAGAAGATTGGATGTAGAAACATAGAAAACAGCAAAGAATGACAAAAAGAATAAGGAAGGAAAGAAGTATGAGAGAAAGCCAGCCAGAAACATTTTTTTAAAATGATAGAAAGACTGGAGAATTAATAACTAAAACTAAAATCATGGCTGATGAATTGACTGTACATTTTGCGTCTATTTTCAGTCCAGGGGATGTAGGTAACATCCCAGAAACAGCTATAAATCAGAAAACGGAAGGGAAGGAAGAATTCATGAAAATCGCAATCACCAGAGCAGTAGTATGAGTAAATTGTCAGAGCTGTGGGCTGACAAGCATTTGGGCCTGATGAACTCTATCCTCAGCTCTTAAAAGTAGCAGCAAGTAAGCTTGAAGGTGCATTTTTAAAAAGTTTTCTAAACACCCTTGATTTGGGCATGATTTCTTCAGATTGGAACAAAGTTATTGTAAATTCTTCATGCTGAAAGGGAGACAGAAAACAGGAAACTACAGGCCAATTAGCTTAATACCTAGTAAAATGCTGAATCTTGTTATTAAAGAAATAGTAACAGTACGTTTGGATAAGTTCAAAGTAATCATGCCAAATCAATGTAGTTTTGTGAACGGGATATCACATTTGACCAATCTATTTGAATTATGTGGGGATGTGACTATGTATGGATAAAGGGGAACAAATAGTCTACTTAGATTTTCAGAAGGCATTTGATAAGGTACCTCATCAAAGCTCATTGTTGAAAATAAAATAAAGTGGTGTGGGGCTAGCATATTGGCATGGATACAAGATTGGCTAGCTAATTGAAAACAGAGAATAAAAGTAAAATAAAAGTAGATTGGCAAGATGTAATGAGTGGTGTGCCACAGGGGTCAGTGCTGGATCTCAATTATTTACAATTTGTAGAAATGCCACAGATGACGGGTTGGAATGTGTAATTATCAGATTTGCTGATAGCACAAAGACACGTAGAAAACTAAGTTGCGAAGGCGACATAAAAAGATTGCAAACAAATACAAATAGGTTACCCAGGTAGGCATAGATGCAGCAAATGAATATAATATGGCGAAAATGTAAAGTTGTCCATTTTGGAAGGAAGATTAAAGAAAAGCATACTATCAAAATTGTGATAGATTGCAGAGCTCTGAGACGTGGAGGCATCTGAATGTGCTGGTGCATGCATTTCAAAGGTCGGCATGCAGGTACAGCAAGTCACTGGGAAAGCTAGGAAAGAAGGGGTGCTGAATATAAAGGTATGGAGCTTATGTTTCAGTTACGTACAGGACTGGTTAGAATCCTTCTGGAGTACTGTGCACAGTACTGGTCACCTTATTTAAGGAAGGAGTAATTCCATTGGAGATGGTTCAGAGAAGGTTTACTTGAATAATACCTGAAATAGGTATGTGGTCTGATGAGAAAACAGTATACCGGCTAGGATTTATCTGCTGGAGTTCATTAGAGCAAGAGATGACATAAAATCCTAATGGTCTTGACAGAATAGATATAGAGAGCATGTTTTCTTTTATGAGAGAATCTAGAACAAGAGATCACCATTTAACAATTGGGGTTGCCCACTTAAAACAGAGATTAGGTGATTCTGTTTTTTTTTCCTCAGAAGTCTTTGGAATTCTTTCCCAAAATCATGGCAGCATATTTTTAAGGCAGGCAGGCAGGCAGGCAGTGTCTTGTTCTGCATGGGGTTGCAAACTTCTCAGGGGCTGGCAAGAATGTGGATGTGAGATCAAAATTGCATCAACCATGATCATATTGCATGGCCGAGCAAATCCAAAGGGCTGAATAGCCTATTTCTGTTCCTGGTTCACACAACTGCAAGTTTGTTTTGGCTTTACTGCTAAGGAAATGCACCCAGATAAAAATGCTGCCATTTGAAATAGTGAATGAATGAGGAACTTACCATTTCACCTCTAGGACCAGGTTCTCCAGTTGGACCAATAGGACCTGGAGCCCCAGGACCACCTTGTACACCTGGAACACCTGCCGGCCCTGGATCACCACGATCACCCTGTGCAAAAAAAAAATAAAACCATAAGAATAGAGGAAAATAAGAAAACAGAAGCAGGAATTTGTCACTGGGCCGTGGGACCTGCTCTGCCCTTCACTAAGTTATGGCTAATCTCTGAATTTCCCTTAATTTCTCTTTTCTGCAATTTTGCTCAACTACCCAGAAATCCAAAAATGCTGCAATCTGTCTTGTATATACCAGTGACTGAACATTCTACAACTCTCTGGGATAGAGAATTCCAAAGATTAACCGTCCTCTAAATGAAAATATTTCCCTAATCTTAGTCTTCAATGGCCAACTTTCCAATCTCTCCAAGAATGATCTCAGCATCACATCACATCAAGCCTCCTCAGAACCCATATGTGTTTCAATGTGTGCACAACTGTCATTCTTTCAAACTCTGGAAAACAATTATTCAAACTCCCTTCAATCCACAACCCTCTCACCCAGGAATTAATCTAGTGAAATTTTAGCAATCCTTCTCGAAGGTAAAACCTTTGGTATGGAGATCAAACTGTATACAACAGTCTAAGTCCATTCTAGTTAAACCACATTGTAATAAAAGTTAACATGCAATTTGTCATTCAAACTGCTTGCTATACCTGCCATGTTAACTTTGAGTTTGTATACATGGACACCCATTTTTTTCTGAACAACTTTCACCCATTGAAAAAAAATTTCCCATATCTATTCTTCCTAATAAGTGAATAAGCTCATATTTCTCAATTTTTTCTCTATCATCTCTTAAAGGTATTTACAATTTCCCCATTCAATTAACATATCTCTAACGTGTTACAGACGTTTTGGGTCAAATTTACAGTCTGGGAGCAGAACCCAGCTTTGGGGTGAATTTAATGTTCCAACTGTGTCACTGGACTGTGTCACTATCACTCTGTTAGTTTAAAAAGTAAACAGGCAAGTTGCTAGAAGGTGAGCCCGGTACAAATTTAGAGATTCTGAGACCTCCAGGAGATAGAGGTCACCTGCCTGGTGCCAGTGGCAAAGAATAGGATAAGTAACTCCTTATAAGGGCAGGAGTCTAGTAAGCTGGATAATGACCATGGGCTACAAGGTTAACTCCCGTACTCGCGACAGTTCAAATTCAAACCTCTGATTGGAAGTAAAAAGCTGCCAGTAAGATTTATTTAGGTCCTTCTATAAATCCAACTGCTGTGTTTCTATGTTCATAGAACTGTTTGAGCTCACCAGAATAAAATTTGATTTCCAGAATGCAAATGGGCAGGCCACTTAACAGGCTCCTCATTAAATTCACATAGCCATTAAATGATAGCAAACAAGGTTCCTGCACCCTCGCTATTCAGATCAGCCCTTGCAAAATTCAAAACTCACCTGGAGGTGCTAGGATCCAGGCACAACCATGAGGACTGCAATTTACAAATCTCGCCCGCCTAAGAACCCGACTGTGTCCACTTTTGAAAATCTTGCATTTCATCAGAGTCTATTTTTTCCACCTAACTTTGCATTTCCAGCATTACACTTGGCCCCTTCATTTATTTATTGTTAGAGTCTGTAAATAGCTCCAGACACAGCATTGATCTTTGTATTACTCTATTGAGAATGGTCATGAACCAGAAAATACACCATTGATTCCTCATCTGGTTTTAGGCATTTAACCAAAACTATCTCTGTCAATACCCAATCTTATTAGCTCTGAACTTGTGTAAGAAACTGTATATGAGGCATCTTATTAAATGCTTTTTAAAAATCCAAGATCGGTTAACAGATGAAAATGACAGTGTATAGTTCAAATCTTCATTTGCAATTCTTTGTTATGTCCTTTATTACGTAGTTTCTATCAATATTTTAACACTATCTAGAAAAATGGTTAATTTGTGGATTATACAAATATTTTACCGGATCTCCTGGACGACCGTCTCGCCCAGGGGTGCCATCAATTCCTGGCATACCCTAGGAGAAAAAGAGAAAAAGTAATTACTAGAAGCACGCACTTCTAATGCAGTCCTGAGCATTGTTAGAATAGCAGTCAGATAAAACTTTAAAAAGAGAATCAAAAGAACTGCGGATGCTGTAAATCAGGAACAAAAGCAAAGTTGCTGGAAAAGCTCAGCAGGTCTGACAGCATCTGTGGAGGAGAAATGAGTGTTAACGTTTCAGGTCCGATGACTCTTCCTCTGAACTCAGTTTTGAGGAAGGGTCACCGGACCCAAAACGTTAACTCTTTTTTCTCCTC
Organism: Stegostoma tigrinum; assembly: GCF_030684315.1. NCBI lineage: Eukaryota > Metazoa > Chordata > Chondrichthyes > Orectolobiformes > Stegostomatidae > Stegostoma > Stegostoma tigrinum. Next base: position 37,387,170 of record NC_081360.1, on the reverse strand, counting down.
CACAGATAAAACTTTAATCTGAGAGCCTGGGGCAGATATTTCTGAAGTTGGTCCAACTCTTGGGGCCAATAGCAGGCAAAAGTTAAGCCCTCCGCGTCTCCCGCATTTCCCGCGACACATCCCTCACACCCCGCCCCCGCCACAACCGCCCCAAGAGGATCCCCCTCGTTCTCACACACCACCCTACCAACCTCCGGATACAACGCATTATCCTCCGACACTTCCGCCATCTACAATCCGACCCCACCACCCAAGACATTTTTCCATCCCCTCTCCTGTCTGCTTTCCGGAGAGACCACTCTCTCCGTGACTCCCTTGTTCGCTCCACACTGCCCTTCAACCCCACCACACCCGGCACCTTCCCCTGCAACCGCAGGAAATGCTACACTTGTCCCCACACCTCCTCCCTCACCCCCATCCCAGGCCCCAAGATGACATTCCACATTAAGCAGAGGTTCACCTGAACATCTGCCAATGTGGTATACTGCATCCACTGTACCCGGTGCGGCTTCCTCTACATTGGGGAAACCAAGCGGAGGCTTGGGGACCGCTTTGCAGAACACCTCCGCTCAGTTCGCAACAAACAACTGCACCTCCCAGTCGCAAACCATTTCCACTCCCCCTCCCATTCTCTTGATGACATGTCCATCATGGGCCTCCTGCACTGCCACAATGATGCCACCCGAAGGTTGCAGGAACAGCAACTCATATTCCGCCTGGGAACCCTGCAGCCATATGGTATCAATGTGGACTTCACCAGTTTCAAAATCTCCCCTTCCCCTACTGCATCCCTAAACCAGCCCAGTTCATCCCCTCCCCCCACTGCACGACACAACCAGCCCAGCTCTTCCCCCCCACCCACTGCATCCCAAAACCAGTCCAACCTGTCTCTGCCTCCCTAACCGGTTCTTCCTCTCACCCATCCCTTCCTCCCACCCCAAGCCGCACCCCCGGCTACCTACTAACCTCATCCCACCTCCTTGACCTGTCCGTCTTCCCTGGACTGACCTATCCCCTCCCTACCTCCCCACCTACACCCTCTCCACCTATCTTCTTTACTCTCCATCTTCGGTCCGCCTCCCCCTCTCTCCCTATTTATTCCAGTTCCCTCCCCCCATCCCCCTCTCTGATGAAGGGTCTAGGCCCGAAACGTCAGCTTTTGTGCTCCTGAGATGCTGCTTGGCCTGCTGTGTTCATCCAGCCTCACATTTTATTATCTTGGAATCTCCAGCATCTGCAGTTCCCATTATCTCCAAAAGTTAAGCCCTAATGTCTTGTCCCAAATCCCCGCAGGAGAAAGGAGGGGAGGCATGCATAATAAGACTGGAAACTTGAGCTCAAGGCCATGGGAAATTAACGTCACTAGTCAAACAGACTGTGCTCTTGATGTTCCGAATGTTTTAAGTAGCATTATTAGAGTCACAAATGAATGAAGGAGATGCAAACACTTCTGAAGGGTAGCTAAAATCTGTCAACTGTCATCATCTGAGGCTACTTCAATTGTCAACCCTTGGCCTTAATTTATTCACAGGATGTGGGTATCACTGGCTAGGCTAGCATTTATTGAACATCCCTGTTGGCAGTCAAACACATTGCAGCGGGACTGGAATCACCTTTAGTCAAGACCAGGTAAAAACAGCAGTTTCCTTTCCAAAGGTCAAAAGTATTTCAGATGGATTTTTCCTGACATTCACAATGTCTTTACGGTCACCATTACACTCTTTTTTTCTACTGAATTCAAATTCCATCATCTGCCATAACGGGACTTGAACCCAAATCCTTAGAACATTTCCTGGGTCTCTGGATTACTCATTTAATGATAATACCACTCAACTACCACCTCCCCTTCATCAAACCTTTAGATATTTTCCCATCAACCTCTGGAACAAGTGAAACTTGAGCCTGGGCCTCCTGAAGCAGGAGTAGGGACATGACCAGTGCTCCACAAGGGTGCTCAATAACCATTTAAATTTTGTTTTCTAATTTTTAAAGTATCTTTTATTTAACCTATTTTTCTAATCAACCTGTTCGGAGTTGTTATTACACATCAATGGAGTGGGTGGGACTTGAACCCAGGCCTCCTGGTCCAGGGGTAAGAACACTATCACTGTACCACAAAAAGGCCCCTATCAACCCTATAAACATGGCAAAAAAAAACCAAGCTGAAGTCGTCATTTTAAGAAAACACACACAGCTAGAGTACATTGACAGAAAGGCTGTCTGGAGATGTTTAGAAAGAAAAAAATCTGTTCATGTTTTCTTTCATACAGAACTTGAGTATTGTCAAAAAAAGACACATTTTGTCAAAACTTTTCACCTTACATTCATCAAGATAATTGACAAGAAAACAAATTCCAGGGGAAAAGAATATTTAAACTGTATAAGTAGAAAGTGCCCATTGTTTGGTAAATGGAATCTGATTGGTAGAGCTTAGGTGTTTAAGTTTTAAACCAGGTCTGTTGGTCAGAGTTCTGGCCCAGAAATGAACCAGCAAATGCCTATCAACTATTTTGCAAATTGTTCTGATCAGTGCAAGATGAAAAGCTTTTACAAAGTCTGTCTTTTTATAGCGATTCTCAAGTATTGTGCTACTAAATGATTGGTTTCAGAGTTTGTTCTATTTCTCTAATGCTGTTATTATATCATAGCCCATTGCGAATGCTTGGCTGGGTGTGAAAAGCTCTAAAAGCACTTTTCTGTGTTGGGGAGGGGAGATTGTGCTCGTACATTGATTGTCCATTTTAAGAGACTGTTAAAGAGTTAGCTAGCATTGATATGGCTACCGAGCAGAAGTTTGATTTTTGTATACTGACCTTTTGAGGGAATTTTAAATCTTTGAATGGGTTTCAAAGAATGAGAGTTTTCTTGTGTCAAGTGTGCATGAGTGAGAGATCCCATCGACGGTTACAAGTGCAATTCCTTTTCCACCTCCACAGGTATTACACGATCTGCCTGTAGTTGATATTGCCACTACACTGCGGCAATCCAGATGGCATGGGACATGAGTAGCCATGGAGAAGGCTTGAGGAGTACGGTTTAGTAGGGGCCTGTAGTTTTGACGTATAACATGGAGGTGTGAACAGTTATGTAGGTGGCATGAGAACATGAGATGGCATAGGGATTAGGTGTCATCTAGTTAAGTGATCAGAGGACTCTGAAGTGGAATGGGATATGATGTGGCATGAAGTTACCATGGGAGTATGAGTGATCATGGAATTGGAATGGGGAAGATAAAGAATTATGGGAGTTAGGTGAAGGGTATGAAAGCACACCAGACTGGGTGAAAGTGATAAGGGACATGGAGATGAACAAGGTAGGGCGACAGCTAGAGGACTTATCTGCCTCTTAAAGAATTGGGACAAACTCTTCAAGAACTGAGATGGGCCTTGTCACCAGTCCTTCATGGCACTATGCCTCTCCCAGAAATGGCAGGCTTAGCTCAGTCATGCTCTGGCGCCTAGCTCCCAACCTGTACAGTGGAACCTGCCTTTCGTTGTATGAGTTCCATGGAGGTGAGCCTGCCAAGTTCGGTTATTTGACAACTCAGGATACCCACCTCCAGTGACAACATTCTGGCTCGGTTTTGTCCTCTCAGATATATTTAAAAGACCACTCAGGACTATTTTGAGGAATTGTAGAGCAGAATTTACCAATGTGTTAGCCAATCATTATTATCAATCAACTTCACTTACACAAATTATCTGATCACTATCATGTTGCTGCTTATGGTATCTAGCTATGCTGGTATGAGCTGTTAATGTTCTGACATGGTAACAGCCACTTCAAACTTCAAAAGAATTCTGAAAGCTGTATAGCACTCTGGGATGTCCTGAGGTGGCAGGAGGTGCTTTATAAATTCAACTCTTCTTTTGTTTCCAAATGAACGAGCGACGGTAACAGTTGGAATTTTTACAGCATAAATCTGTTTAAAAAGTCAATTGATGTGAAGATTTACTTACGTCCTGACCCAATTCTCCGGGAGGGCCACGTGATCCCTGTGGACCAATTGGGCCTGAAGGGCCTCTTTCACCAGGAGTTCCTGTTGGTCCTATTTTTCCAGGTTGACCCTGAAAATCCAACAAAGAAAAATAATCATACTGTTGTCAGTTTTACCCAACTACAGTAGGAACATAGGAACAAAAGTAAACTATTCAGCCCATCGAGCCTGCCCTACCATTCAAAATGATCATGGCTGAATGAGCACTTCGATGGATTTAACCCACCCCATCCCCATGACCCTCTCTGTCAAAGGTAAACAGAGATCTATCAATCTCTACCTTCAACAGATTTTAAGACTGAACTTCCGCATCCCTCTGTTTGGTGAGCCAAGTCTGGTGAACATTCACTATACTCCCTCTGTGGTAATAGTATCTTTCTGAAGATAAGGACACACAATTACACCAAGCGAGGTCTAACAAAGCTCCTGCACAATGGAAGAAAAATGTCACTTCTCTTGTACTCAAATCCCATTGGGCTAAAATTCAATATCTTCCTGCATCAGCACAGAGTGGACAACTCAAACATTGTAATAACAAAAAGAGCTTTCATATTTCTGAGTAGATTAAGTTGCAAAATCAAATGCAGGGAGACTCATATTCTAAACAGTTTGGACATTTTTTCTCACAAAATTTATTAGAAGTAATGTTAATTATGTGTTGACCATCTGCTTCTATCAAGATCAATAAATGCACCAGACAGCACACTTATCAGTGATCATGGGAACTGCAGATGCTGGAGAATCCAAGATAATAAAATGTGAGGCTGGATGATCACAGCAGGCCCAGCAGCAGTGCTCCTGAGATGCTGTTGAGCCTGCTGTGTTCATCCAGCCTCACATTTTATTATCTAGCACATTTATCAGGCTGGAGGATTACTTCACATGACCAGTTCCAATTTTGATGGACTATCGTCAACTTGTCCAATTTAGGAATTGTGCCTCCCTTTAAATAACCTACTGAAGCACCACGTATCTGAATCTCACTGTAGCCCCCACCCAGATCTGGAGCTCATCTACAACTTTTACCTTGAATAGTGCAGCAGTGCCCTCTTTCTATTGCATGATGCAAGTACCACAATGGACAATCAGGTAACGTATTGTTATCCTGCAACCATTAGATCTTCTCTATTTCCTGATTTCTGCAATCATTGAACACATTTTAGGTAGCTGATTTCTTAATAAAATTGGGCAGTGGAAGCTCACAAGCAAAAAAGCAACTGATTCCCAACCTACTGTTGTCTCCAGTGACACACAATGGGAGCTCCCTCAACACTAAGAAAATCAAGTTTGTATGCCCGCTACCCTTATCACAATCTATTAATGAGATGACTGATGTGTCTGAATCTACTTTTGTGGTAAATAGATTCTTTAACAAAGCAGTGTTGCCATTAAAATAATTTTTGACAACAGTATTAAGTAACCATGCATTTGTAAAGAAACTGCAATGTGCATGGAGTCAGAATATCATCATCTTGGGTCACGTTGGGGACAGTGCAGAGGGCTGTTCTAGGTTACAAAGGGACATTGATAGGATGCAGGGCTGGGCTGAGAAGTGGCAGATGGAGTTTAATCCTGAAAAGTGTGAGGTGATTCATTTTGGAAGGGCAAACTTGAAAGCAGAATGCAGGGTTAACGGAAAGATTCTTGGCAGTATGGAGGAGAAGAGAGATCTTGGGGTTCATGTTCACAGTTTTCTGAAAGCTGCCACCCAGGTGGATGGAGTTGTTAAGAAGGCGTATGTTGTGTGTCTTTCATTAATAGAGGGATTGAGTTCAAGGGCCGTGAAGTTATGCTGCAGCTGTACAAAAGCCTGTTTCGGCCACATCTGGAGTATTGTGTCCAGTTCAGGTCACCTCATTTCAGGAAAGATGTGGAAGCATTGGAAAAAGTGCAGAGGAGATTTACTAGGATGTTGCCTGGAATGGAGGGAAAGTCTAATGAGGAAAGGTTGAGGGAGCCAGGACTTTTCTCTTTAGAACAACGAAGGATGAGAGGTGACTTGATAGACATGCACAAAATGATCAGAGGTATAGATAGCGTAGACAGCCAGAGACTTTTTCTTGGGGTGGCGGTAGCTTTTATGAGGGGATATAGTTTTTAAGTGACAGGAGGTAGATATCGAGGAGACGTCAGAGGTAGGTTCTTTACTCAGAGAGTGGTAGGGGAATAGAATGCATTGCCAGAGAGGGTAGTGGAATTGGCCTCATTAGGGACATTTAAGCAGCTATTAGATAGGCATATGGATGATAGTATAAGGTAGCGGTGGAGGTTAGATAGACCTTAGGTGTTGGGTAAAAGTTCGGCACAACATCATGGGCCAAAGGGCCTGTACTGTGCTGTAGTGTTCTATGTTCTATGTTCTATGTTTTTCTGATAGATAAATAGTGCTTTTGGTTCTTACATACTAATGAAACTTACAATTACATATAAAGAAATGTAAAAGATTTAGCAGGGTTCATTTGTGATTGTGTGGCAAAAGCCAGTGCAGCCAACTGCAAAGTAATGCTGGATGAAACAAAGCTTCTTTTGGGTGGATCTGTTCTATATCTTAGTAAACTACATCAATGCATTAATGGACAGTGTGAAACTGGACAGGTCCGTGATGGCACACTGATGCTTTGCATTTTACTGCCTCATGTAAAAATTGAGTCAAAGATGAGAAAAAGCATAAAACGGCACAGTAGGATAATCAATAAACTGGGTTTAAACAGTGTTCCTCATTTCAACCAGTTTAGGACAACACCTGGCACATGTATCAGGCTTAGGTTCTGAACAACCTCCAGTCATCCTTGATAAATAATTATATTTAGTTTGACTGTTTCTAAAGTAAAATCTAAGTCATACACTTTAAACTCTTCAACCCCAAATTTCACCAAATCCAAGGCAGAGATGTGGCATCGTAATATGCAATCATGAGAAATATCATGGCAGGGGCTTCCATTGGTACATTCAACTTGATGCTATGTGAGTTTTTCTCTTTCAGCTATCTTTTCAGAACAACAATCTTTTCAGTGGTGGGAGACAGATTTACACAGAGGTGGAGATGACATCCCCCAGCTTAAATGTCTGAAGCCAGTCCATTTCTATTTGGCTGCAACACCCCTCAGCTGATTTTACAGCCAGTAGATCCATTCAATGCTTGAGTTTGGGCTTGTACCCCCATCTGGGAAGAACACCAGTCTCCAATAGAAACAGATGGTCAAGAGTCTCTGATCACAGCAGCGCTACTGGGAGTGGTGGCCGCTGCTGGGACTGCAATTAAGTTGTAATACCAAAGGAGAGATGGAGTTGGACATAGGGGTTAATTTGAGGCTTTGCCAAGGTCAAGCTGGTAGCTGCCTGTGGTAATGTTTGGGGGATTATGTTCTCCACTACATGGGCTGGTGCAACATGATGGAAATGAGAGAATATCATGAGTTGGGAGGGGTGGTGAGTATCTACATTGGGCATAGGGTCCTCAAACATTAGGCACGTCCCTCTTCCCCAAGATGCCAGCAAAGCCGAGATGCCACTTGACCTAATTGCTGGCAGGTAAAACAGTGGGAGGAGGCTCGAGCTGACAAGGCACTTTTCCAGCATTCATCAATTCTTCTTTTCCCAATCAAGACAACATTTTACACATTTTAATTAAGTTAAAATAGAAAATATAACTAATATATGGGTATATTCGAACAATGCTTCTCACATGAATTGTGGAAGCATATATCAAAGAGCAGCAGCAACTTTTATTTACATACTGTCTTTAAAATTGTAAAGTTTCAAAATAAATTCCACAGGACCATTACCAAACAAAATTTAACACCTAGAGACAAGTAAATATTCAATTTGATAACAAAACATCTGGACAGAGGGGTTGGCTCCAAAATGTGCCTTAATGTAGAAGAGAGGTAGAGAGTTGGAAATGTTTACTAAGGGATTTCCAGTGCTCAGTAGCTATATAGGAATGCAAGCCTATTTTGATGGATTACATATTGCAAGCATTAAAGAAGCCTAAAGCTTCTTCTCTGATGCTACAGCTTTGTAAAAAAATATGCTACTTTGATCTTTCTACTGACTTCTGGCAGATGCAGGATTACAAGTGGCATTATTAGAAGAAAGGAGAACTGACAAGGCTTAAGTCTGTCTACAGGACCTTTTATTTTATTCTCATTTTAGGTCATATAAAACATAATTTTTTTTACAATGTTTCAGCATTTCACATTGATACATTGCATTCAATCCTGCGGTTTGCTCGTCTAGACTCCTAACCTTGTTCTTCGCCAGGTAACATCCTTGATTATTTGAAGGTTTCCAAGTCACAGCGCATGCCATGATTTTATGACAATACAGGGTGAGCAGAGGGATGCCAAAGTTCATTTCATGCAGAGCAGGGATTGAACCCTGTATTGTGGTGCTTTGTGACACTACATGATAGCCCTCTAGACAGTGGAGCTTACCAGCCTCTCAGATATTTATCATTCTAGATCCATTTCTCATCTATTACAATTAGACAAGGTTAACTGTTACCAATATGGAGACAGTTGCAAACTATTGGATAGACAGTCTAAAGTAACTTCAGATTACTTAAGGCATGCCTGAACAGTGGTGGAGGTAACAAAATTGGAGTGCATAAGAGGCCAGAATTGGAAAAGTAGAGATTTAAATCATACACAGCATGCAAAAATCAACCTAACTAAATGCGTTTAAAAGTTAACATCTACATTATGAATCCATGTAGCAAGAGAACATAACTTTGCCAAAATAAATATTCCAGTGTGAATTATTAGCCATTAAAATGCTGTAATCTTTCAAGCATTCAGTCAAAAATTAACTGGGTTGCGGTTAAAAGTTATGACTTGATAAGTAACATAATTACTTCCATACTAAGTATAGGAAGTACAGTGCTGCATGTGTCATTTGAGACATGACATGCAGTGGAACTAAAATGTCTTGGAGGAACAAATCACTTTGAGTCTATGACTCTCACCATTGGGGTTAAATTGCTTCATGTTTGGGTTTGTTTTAAATTAAGTGATAGATATCGATTGCCATGATTAGTCGACAGCGCCATCATCGTTGCATCATGCAATGATCACAATGGTAGTATCTGAAATAAATAAACCTCCTGTTTTTGTTTCAAATGGACACTGATAAAGTTATCAAGTCAGAGTCATAGAGCATGGCAACAGACCCTTCAGGCCAACCAGTCCATGCTAGCCATTTTACCAAACTAAACTAGTCCAAATGCCTACCATTGGTCCCTATTTCTCCAAACCTTTCCTATTCGTAAACTTATCTAAATGTCTTTTAATTGCATTAATTGTAACTGGGTCCAACACTTTCTCTAGCAGTTCATTCTACACAAAAATAACTCTCGATGTAAAAATGTTGCTCTTCATGTCCTTTGAAAATCTTTCTCCTCTCATGTTAAAAATGTGCCCCCTAGTTTTGAACCCCTCCACCCTAGAGAACAGGCATTTGTTATTACCTTAACCATGCCGCTAGTGACTTTATAAACCTCAACACGGATCCTCCTCAACTTTCTCTGCTCCAATGAAAAAAATCCCAGCTTTTCCAACCTATTTTTATATCTCAAACTCTCATCTAATAGTGTCTAAAGGTGTGAGGCTGGAAAAGCACAGCAGGTCAGACAGCATCTAAGGAGCAGGCAAGTTAACATTTTGGGCTGAAACCCTTCGTCAGGACTTGGGAGGGGGAGGGGAACCCAGAAATAGATAGAGGGAGGGACTGAGGCTGGGGGTAGGAGAGATTCTGATAGGTGGATGCAGGTAGGGAATTATTGTGATTGGTCTATGAGAAATTTGGAGCAGATGGGTGAGGAGGAGGATAGACAGGTTAAGTCAGGTCAGGAGGGGGAGGGCTGGACAGAGAATAAGGCAAGGGGTGGAGGGATTTTGAAGCTGGTGAAGTCAATTTTAAGGCCATGCCCTCCACCTTTTCCAACACTTTCAATTCCCCGGTCGTTAACACCTCATCTTCACCATGGTCCTACAATCCCTTTATGCCTGTATCCCCTACACAGAGGGCTTAAAAGCTCTCCTGAAGGCCCAACCAGTCCCCCTCCAATGACACACTCATTCGCTTGGCTGAACCGGTCCTCACCCTCAATAATTTCTCCTTCGATTCCTCCCACTTTCTACAATTTCCTACTTGCATCCATATATCACCACCTCTCCTACACTTTACCTAGCCCTTAACCCCTCCTTCTATTTATTTCTGGGATCCTCTCACCCTCCCCAATCCTGATAAAGGATTTTGGCCTGAAACATTGACTGTACTTTTCCTTGGATACTGTCTGTGTGCTTTTCCAGCCTCACACCTATAGACTATGGCTTCCAGCGTCTGCAGTCCTTATTGTCTGCTCTCTCTTATCTAATAGTCCTTGTGTTTACACATGTTATAATTGACAAGACAGAATGTTCTATTCTCAATTAAAGAGTAAGCAAAAAGGCATTGATATGAATTTCCACGTGGCAAAACTTGAATGGGATTAACAATATCACAACATATTCCCAAAATTTCTTTACATGTCAGTATTCTATGCTGGGCAAGTATTTTCTCATGGTTCCTGCTAAGCAAGATATCGAAGACTGCCAAAGTAATTATAATTTAGTAGCTAGAGAAACCTTTTCATCTTGGAGAATATAAAATAAAGTCTTGGAAATGAAGTAGCTGAATACTCAATTGCAATTGTTATAAAATACAATTAAGTGTCACTTTCAGATCTGTGCAAATATTTATAGCTTCAGAAATGCTGCACCCTAAATTGAATGGAAAAGGAATGAAAATGTTAATGAAATAATACTCACAGCAGGCCCTGGCAAGCCAGGCATGCCTCTCTCCCCACGATGACCTGGCAAGCCTGCAAGTCCTCTTAGTCCAGTTATACCTTGTGGACCTGGAGGACCATCTGGACCCTGAAAGTTGCAACAGCGACAGGTCAGAAGGGCACCAATTAACCATTGTAGAAACAGCCATTGTTGGAAAACAAGGTTGTCATGTAAGATCCAGCTGCAGTTAATATCCCATAGAACATAGTCCAAAACAGCTATGGCTGGCAGCTTATACTAAATATGAAAGTTTCAACATAATAATGACTTAAGTGTGGTGAAATCCTCATGTGAGTGAATGCACATAACATTTTGCCATGCAGAAAAAGTTCAGGCTTCCTTGAAGCTTTGCATAGTTCTCCCCCAACTCTTTGGGAATCTGTGAGAGCTGGTCATTCACATCCAATGTACGGCTATGTAAATGAGTAGCAGTGTTCCCACCAGCTAATTAGAACTTCGAGGCTGCAAGATGCAGACTCACCTGATTTAGGCACATCTGGGATTTCCGGAGATCAACAGCAACTTACTTTTGTGATTTGTTTTTTTCTTAAAAAATTTAGGTACCCTCCAGAATCCAGAAACAAAAACGCCAGAATTTTCAACTCCTGCTTCTAATGCATTGACCCAATGAGTATACCCCAAATCTACAAAATATGCACTATAATGGCCACAGAGGAAGAACAGCAGCAACACGCAGCTGAGAGTGAAGCACCATGGCTGAAGCCAGCAATACACTCGGGACTACTATGATTGTTGTTGCTGAATTTGTTCCTTGTCTATCATCAACTTCTACATTTCGACACAGGGATATCTTCAGAAATTTGCTCACAGTTTCCAATCTTTTCAGTATCAATCAGATTAACGGATCATCACATTGATTGTAATTGACAGTTTAGTTTCCCAATATGTTGTGAAAAGAATGTTTATGTTATGGATCTGTTTCAATGTTGCAACCAAAATAAACTCTCTTGAATTTCACACCATAGGTGGAACCACACCTGAATTTGTACCAAGATAACAAAGTGTGGAGCTGGAAGAACGCAGCAGGCCAAGCAGCATCTCAGGAGCAGAAAAGCTGATGTTTCGGGCCGAGACCCTTCATCCCCGAAACATCAGCTTTTCTGCTCCTAAGATGCTGCTTGGCCTGCTGTGTTCATCCAGCTCTACGCTTTGTTATCTCGGATTCTCCAGCATCTGCAATTCCTATTATCTCCGAATTTCTACCAATATTATTTGACGAATGTGTGCGTAATTTTACCTCTATTTGTTTATGTAAATAAATTATTCAGAGTAAAGTATTTTCAAATCCCCTCGCTCCAGCTCATAAGCAATCCATCCAATATGAACAGCTAATTGCTGAATTTATACAGAAGGTAGTGCCATTTTAGAGTTGCAGACCTAATTGCACAGTTAACTGCTTCAACACAGTTACTCACCTGGTTATAATTATTTCACTAAATTCACCACTACTTCAAAAACACAGCGTAACAAGATTAAAGTTTTATCCTGGCATGAACTAATTCTTTTTGAAAATTCTAGGGGCTCAGTTTGAAGTAACTGTTTTAAATTACTAAATCATGGAATAATAACTCCAATCAATTCTGACTTGCCATCCTGTTCTAGATCGATATCTTATTCCTTATGCGCTCGACTTTCATTCTCATGTTATTGCATCTGTCTTATTGAAATGCAAGTTTCTTGAGCTTGCTTTTGTCCTTTCTGTGAGGGTTGTGAGCTGAACGAACCTGTCACATCTCCTTTGGTGATATTTCCTAAATCTCCGGTCAATCTGCTACATGAACCTTTCAAGATCTGATCTATATGTCTTTGAATATTGAATTTCTGCTACTATTCCTTGTTATCCATTGGCAGCATGTGTCAAATCTCTCTTCCTGAAAAATAGACAGTTTTGGTTCCTTTGTTACGCTTACAGACTTATGCAAGCTTGCACTTCCAGGCCAACACATTTTTAGTTTCCTTTTGTATTAAATTCCTAGCATTACAAGGAATGATCATTACGTGTAAAAATATGTAGTTCTGTACTCCTTAAATAATACATGCAAACAGTAATAATATTTGGTTGCACATTTTTCCATTGTAAGAGGCTGAATAGTACCTATGCCAGCAGCTCAGTGCTGGGGATTTGGTTGATTAATGAACCCACAGAAGTAGCAAAGCCAGCTAAACACTTCAGTTTTCATTTATTACTCTGTGTAACATCTTGATAACAAGAAACAGTAATTGATAAAACATTTTTGTAGATTTGTCTTTTCCTCACCGACAGTTGATTAAGGGAGACTCTGGCACAGGTACGGCACAGTGGGAAGCTCTGAATCCAAGCCCCACTCTGGACTTGATAACCATGGAATGGTCATAGACAAACCAAACAGCCTAATGATCAACCTGTAAATGCTTCTGGTATAGCAGACAGTAAGAGTAGGACAATCTCCTGCTCCATCATGCTTGATGTGAATTGGCACATCTCAAGTTACAGACTTTGATGACAGACTAGCAACTAGTTTCAGGAAAACCTTTTGCTATGGAAGCAAATCACATACAACTTTATCCATGTTATATACCATTAGGCTTGAGGAGGAGGAAGGAGAAGGTAATGGGTTGGTCGCAAAGTATGGAGAGCCCATGTGACCGCTGGGGTGTGAGTTCAAGTCCCGGGGCGGCCTATTTCTTGGGGCAGCACGGTGGCTCAGTGGTTAGCACTGCAGCCTAACAGCGCCAGGGATCTGGGTTCGATCTGGGCGACTGCCTGTGTGGAGTTTGCACATTCTCCCCATGTCTGCGTGGGTTTCCTCCGGGTGCTCCAGTTTCCTCCCACAGCCCAAAGATGTGCAGGCTAGGTGGATTGGCCATGCTAAATTGTCCGTAGTGTTCAGGGGTGTGTGGCTTATAAGTGTCTAAATCAGGATCTTTAACTCCACCAAATGTTGGTGACAAGGCAGTCATTTCCCTGATGGACAGCTTAGGCCCCCTAGCCTGGTGGGGATTCAATCAGTGATAGACCCCACAGTATTCAAGAAAGTCAATGCAGAAGAGAGAGAGGAATTGGGTCAATCAATTAGTAAGTGGGGAGGGAAGGCCGCATATCAACTCATTAAGGCAGAGAAGAGGGTTTGAATCTGTGGTAAAAAGAGATGGATAACCAGCAGGAGGATCAGGAGGAAAGCAGATCAAGCCATGCACACAGGAGTTTCGAGGCCAACCAGTTGGTTTGTTGATGCTAGAGGGATGTTAAAAGTCTTGAGAGGGATGAAAAGGGGACAAGTCAGGAAGTGGGGGGGGCAAGTGAGTTTCAGTGGGTAGGTTTAGGGGCTATACAGAGGACGTTGGAAGCCTCTTATTAGTGGGGGTGTAGGAGCATGGGTGGATCTACAGAGTGTCAAGGCTCTTCAAGCTAGATCCAGGAGATAAATGTGAAGACAACAACCTCCTGAATCCAACAAGTCCTTGCCTTGATAAAACAGTCAAATTCCTCAGACTCTGGAAACTGAGGTATTGTTGAAACCGTTCAGCTCTCAGCCTGGCATTCGCACTTGTCTTCTTCAAATGCATTAACAGCACCCTCCATCTTCGGTTAAAGCCACAGAAGGTAAGTTTGACTCTGAAAAACAGGTGCTTCATATTTCAATCTCAAACCTGACCCAAATGCACCTGATTATTTTTGAAGTTAAATTCTGCTTGTGTGTATGGATCATGGAAAATATAGATTGCATTTATCATGCCTATTTGCAGAACTAGATAAGCTTCAAAGCTGAAGAGCAGGACAGAGAGAAATTTTACTTTTGATGACTAAAATATTAATACCATGCCTACCTATAACAGCACAAGAAACACTCTGTACTAATTAATTTTAGATTATAATTTTAAAACTTAACAGTACTTACAGTTGGACCGTCGTCTCCAGATTCACCTTTATCACCCGGGATACCAGGCGTTCCAGGAGGGCCAGGATCACCAGTCTTTCCAGGTGGGCCAGTGTCACCCCGAAGACCTGGGGGTCCTTCTTTGCCAGGAGCCCCTAAGGGACCGATCGGACCTGGGTCACCCTGAGAAAGAGATAGGAAAGGCACAGATAATTTCTAACATGTGCCAACATCTTCTTATTCCCCAAATTTTAGTTTATTAGATACTGGGGAGGGAGGTTATCTTAACAGAACAGTGGGATAGCTGATTGAGTGGCCCAAACCCGGCACACCTTTGGCTGCATTCTATTTAGCGGGAATATTTCCTTCAGCAGTATTGTTTGACACTGAAAAATACCACATTAATACCAAAATCTTCATTTTTTAGTCACTGAATAGCATCAGATTAACTCGGATAACAGGTACCAGTTTTATGCTATGACACTCATATCATGACACGCGACTGAAACACCCACTTGTAGATCTTGGGGTTAAGCTCACAGGTACTTGAGGGATTCTGAGGGAAGACGTGCATCAGCAGGGATGGTATCCAGCAGTAGCCTGAACACAAACTGAATGAGCTCTGGAGAAAATTCCTTTTTGTTATTTCACTATTGAAGTTAATGTCACTCACTCTGTTGTTTACATGATTATTTGAAAATGAAGCACAAATGGATGTCAAGGTTGATTCAAGGAAGGTTATGTACATTGTAGGCCATTGGCATAGTCTCCAGCAGAAATCTCTCACATTTTATGACCAGTGATGAATTACTTCCTCAGAATTCATTACTTACAGTTGCTCCTGGTGGTCCAACTCGACCTGCTGGTCCAGGAAAGCCAGTGGCACCCTAGGATTACACAGAGGAAATGTTTCATAGTTATAGTCAAGATCAAATGTATTCTGATAATATTTTCGATGGCGTTGTTAATCCTTTTGTGATTCTCAAGTGAACCAAAATTTTATACAATTATCCTAAAGATCTATTAAAAATTAGCTGAACAGTAAGAGATTTAATATAACTCTAGTGTAGGATTGGTAATAAAAGGGACAATATTATTAAGTTTGAATGGCAACAAAGATGGTGGGATAGAGATTAATGTCTAGCAACCTATAGGAAGGGCAGAGCGGCAGATCATGAAAGTAGATTAAACTGTACAGGGCTATTGTCAGATTACATCTCAAATTTAGCCTTAGTATGGATCAGCAAGACACAAGACAGTGCAGGGAACAGCAAGGGCTCCTTGCACTTAGACTCTAGGGTCTGCCTTCTCTCAGCGGCAGCCAACATTCATGGTGGTCTTCCTGGGACTGCAAAGCTGTCAATATCTGAGGTACAAGTTCCTCCCCCGAGAAAGGGGAAATCCCACCTCCAGGTAATAAATGCAACACAGAAATCCCACCATTCAAAAAAATCCCCATTGTTGGATGTGTTAAAGCTTAATTTAAAGCTGAAGAGTCCAGAAATATATGTATATGTCAGTAATAATTAAGTAAAAATGTTTGATTTTGAATTAACAATATAAAACAAGATAAATTCACTTCAGAACAAATATTTGGTTATATAGGTGCATAACTAGTTGTACTTCTTACTCTGGTATACATGGGTTAGAGTATTCGCGCATGACCACATCATCAGTATGATTGATAAGAACGGACCAATCACAATTTGATGTAAATAAATTATATCGAAACTTTAGTGTATATATCCTTGAACCTCTATTACTAAACTGGTTGAATAAAAACATTTTAGGGCGTGTTCAGTCAGTTTGAGGCCATTTATCTGCCTGGAAACTGCCTCTAAAATGATGAGAACCAAGAGAGAACATGATACAGAAGATGCCGGAACAAAACAAATCGAAAAAGAATCAGTTCAAAATAAAACTGAGGCATAATTTTACCGAAAAGGGAAGATGATGGAAACAAAGTGCTGAGAAAAAAAAATAGTTTAAACATTTTTATCTTTATTTAGTAGTTTCTTGAGCTATAAAAGTGAATGGTTGTTTGGCCCATTTGTGATTCTAGTCCCACAGAATGCAACTCAGTCTTTAAACCATCCAAATTGGTTTAGCATTCCAAACATTCCATAGCAGGTAAGAATATTTCCAGGTGGGCTGATCAATACTAGCTCAAGCTTTGGATCTGGTAAATACCGCACGGGTGAACTGGATGTACATTGTTCAGTCACCAGGAAGATCCACCAGGAGTGAGGTAATATTGCTCCACAATAGCTTAGAAATGACCTGGGAGTTTGCGACAACATCTCTGAATTCTATGAAATGCTATGGCTAAACAGGGCTAAGGACACCCATTGGTGCACTGCAGCATGTGCACTACAATAACTCATAAATATTAAATTAACAGCATTTCCCAACCCACTGACTTCTACCACCGAGAAGAACAAAAGCAGATCACTGATTCACTATAACAACAATAATGGGCAATTGTATAGCATCTTTAATGCAATGAAGTATCTCATGATAATTCATAGGAGTGTCATAATATAAGCTTCCCCACCAAATCACACAAGATGATATAGGTCAAATCACAAACACTTGGTCAAATAGTAGTATCTTAACAGAAGAAAGAGAAGCATAGCAGTACAGGGAAAAAGAATTCTAGAGTTGGGGCTAAGGCAACTGAAAGTGAGGTCACTAATGTGGTAAAATTTTAGATGCTCAAGACAGCAGAATTAGATGAGCACAAATATCTTGGACAGTTGTGGGGGTTATAGGAGACAACAGAGAGGGGGAGAGAGAGAGAGAGAGAAAGAGAGACAGAGGAAAAAAGCCAGGGAGACATTTAACGATAACAATGAGAATTTTAAAGTCAAGCTGCTGACTGAATGTGTGCCAATGTATGTCAGTGAGCATAAAGATGACAGGGGATCAGAGCTTGATGGTCTCAGACAACAGAGTTTTGGATGGCTTCTGAAAACAAAGGGTAGATTGTGGGACTGGAGCCAGGAATTTGTTGAAATTCTCTAAAGACATGAATGAGGATTTCAGAAGTAGAGGACCTGAGTCAGGGGTGGTCGGAAAATGTTACAGAGATGGAAATAGGCAGTCTTAGGTGATGGCCTAAATACATGATCAACAGCTCAGCTTGCTGCCACATGTGACACGTGTGAATTAGGAGTAGGAGCAGATCCATTGACCTCTCAAGCCAGTTCTGCCCTTCATTAAGATTGTAGTTGATCTGACTGGTGACTTCAACACTTTTCTGTCTGCTCACCATAATCCTGGGCTCCCTTGCCAATCAAAGGTCTAGCTGACCCAGCCTTGAGAATATTCCATGACTCAGCTTTGTTTGCAGCCTGGGGTATTGAATTCGATGACTAATTACTCTCAGAGTAAACCATGTCTTTTCATTTTCATTTTAAATAAGAGACTCTTAATTTTTAAACTCTGCCTTATAGTTCTGGGACTCACCATAAGGGAATCTTCCTCTCAGAAGCCACCCTCTCAAGTTCCCTCAGGATCATGAATACTTCACCAAGATTACATCTCATTTTTGAAACTCTAATAGCTATAGGCCTAAATTACTCAATACTTCCTAAGAAGATGCCCTCTTGATTCTAGGAATCAGTGTGTGAATCTCCTCTAAACTGTTTATAATGCATTATACCATTCCTTATGCATTGAGACCAAAATAGAACACAGTAACGTTGAGGTTGGTTGGCTCGCCGAGCTGGTTTTTTGTTCCACAGACATTTCGTTACCGTGCTGGGTAACATCCTCAGTGCAGCCTCTGATGAAGTGTCGGCGTGTTTTCTCACCTGGTTTTTAAATTCTGGGGTCGGTTGCGATGGATTGCTACACTTCTAGGTTTCCTCCGTAGTGGAATGTATATGGGATCGAGTTCAATGTGTTATTAATAGGATGCTTCGTGGAGTGCCATGCTTCCAGGAATTCTCGTGCTTGTCTCTGCTTAGCCTGTTCCAGGACAACACCAATATCCTGGGACAGACTAGGCAGAGGCAAGCATGAAAATTCCTGGAAGCATGGCACTCCGCGAAGCAGGCTACTAATAAACACTTTGAACTCGAACCCATATACATTCCACTACGGAGGAAACCCGGAAGTGAGGCAATCCATCGCAACCGACCCCAGAGTTTAAAAGCCATATAGGAAAATACACCGACGCTTCATCAGAGGCTGCACTGAGGATGTTACCAAGCATGGTAACGAAACATCTGCGGAACAATAAACCAGCTCGGCGAGACAATCAACCTCAACACCTGCAACCCAAGCTGTAGATCTACTCCAAAACCTTAGTGACACAATACTCCAGATGCGATCTCAGTAAGGCAGACATTTGGGAAGCAATTTGCTTAGTCACAGACTATTTCCAGGCTGATGGTTGAAGTCAGTAGCTTGAAAAAAAGGCAAAAAATAAATGTTTTCAATCTTCCTAATATTCAACTGTAGTAAAATATCTGCATATCCATTACTGGATGTTGGATAAGCTATGAGATAAGTTAGCAAAAGTAGAGGAGTTGAGAGAGGTGGTGGTGAGGTAGAGTTGGGTGTCATCAATGTATATATCGAGATTAAACTGTTGTTTTGGAAGTTATCACCAAGAAATGTACACAAGAAATAGGAGGAAGCAGATAGATAGATTTTTGAGGGATAAGTGTGCAAGACCAAGAACTGGAGTCATTGCAGCTAATACACTAGCTATAATTAGATAGATAAGATTAGAATTAACTGAGATGAGCTCTCCTCGACTGGGTGACGGTGGACAGACATTTAAGGAGGACAGTGTTGTGAACCATACCGAACCCCACAGACAGCCAAAAAAACAATTTTGTTGGGGGGTGCGAGGAGGTTACTGGGTTTACTTTTGTCACAGTCACATGGCCTTCAATGTTCTTCTCTAATTTACACAACATTCCAACTTGAACATACGCTGCTCATTTTTAACATAATACAGTCTTCAGCAGCACCAGACAAAGTCATTATCCCAGTATCAAAGCAAAAAGGTGCACAACAAATCCAGTGCTCCCAGTGTCATCCATTACCTGAGAGAAAAAGCATAGCCAGTAAGGGCCAAGGTTTAACTGTTGTTTGGATGATTGCACCAGGTAAATTCTGAAGTGTTATTTATGATCAGGTCATGTTGTAAATCCCAGAATTATATGCAACTACAGAATTACAGTAACTCTACTACAGAATCAGAATTCATACATGCAGCATGTTATGGTATTTGAAAGAACACATTAGAAAATAACAAACCTTCCCTTCCACTCTCCAGCTAAATATATTTATGACACTTGGTATGAAGGACATCAAGGATTGAAATATTGATATCAAGCGAAAAGCTGAGAAAACAATTTTTGAAAATTATACTTACAGGCGGTCCCTGTGTGCCACGTCCACCTTTTAAACCTGGGACACCAATAGGTCCCTAAGAAATGAATTAGGAAGCGATAAGTGATGCACTACATCATTCATAATCATAACAAAACTGTTAATTATTTCTATCATACTAGTAAGTGCTTTAGCAATATCCTTACTGGTGGGCCAGGGGATCCTGCTAGTCCTTGAGGTCCTGGGGAACCAGCGTCACCTTTCTGGCCTGGCTCACCAGTTTCACCTTTACCTCCAGGCTGTCCATCATTACCCTGTTTCAAATAAAATTGAATAGTTTAGTGGCTAAATACAATGCACAATAGATAGAAAAATTATCTTATGGCTGATACATACATTTTTCAGCACATAATCATACTTTCACCAAAATTTGAGTTTCCAGAGCAGAGGAATAGGGTGATATTTCTTTTACTGGTCTGCGATATCTTCACCAATGCAAAAGAGTTTCCTCATTAGATTTCCTCTTATCTAACTTATGTCATGATCAATTTCTTGCTTTACATTTCTCAATGGGGCAAACTGAATGAATAACAGGTAAAAGTCAGGATTGAGGCTATCCTACTATTTGGCTCAACACCTCAACCCACTCATTATTTAGAATCATAGAATCATACAGCACATAAACAGACCCTTTAGTCCAACTGATGCAAGCCAACCAGACATACCAATCTGACTGAGTCCCATTTGCCAGCATTTGGCCTATATCCCTCTAAACCCTTCCTATTCATGTGCCCATCCAAATGCCTTTTAAATGTTGTAATTTTACCAGCATCTACTTCCTCTGGCAGCTCAATCCACACATGTACCACCCTCTGTGTGACTAAGTTACCACTTAAATCCTTTCCAAATCTTTCCCCTCTCACCTTATATTTATGTCCTCTTGTTTTAAAATGCCCCCACCTCAGGAAAAAAAACCTTGGCTATTCACCCTATCCACGCCCCTCATGATTTCATAAACCTCCATAAGGTCAAGTCTCAGCCTTTGATGTTCCAGGGAAAGAAGTCTCAGCTGACTCAGTCTCTCCTTATAACTCAAACCATCCAGCCATTGCAACTTAATTGTAAATCTTTTCTGCATCTTCTCAAGCTTAACAACATCCTTCCTATAGAAGGGTGATTAAAATTAATGCAGTATTTTAAAAGTGGACTAACCAATGCCCTGCACAGCCTAACATGACATCCCAACTTCTGTACACTACTCTGATTGATAAAGGCAAGCGTGTCAACTCCTTTTTCACCACCCTGCCTACCTGCAACTCCACTTACAAGGAACTATGCATCTACCCTCCAAGGTCGCTTTGTTCAGCAACACTCCCCAGGGCCCTACAATTAACAGTATAAGTCCTCCCCTAATCTGCCTACCAAAATACCTTACATTTATCTAACGCAAACTGCATCCACTGCTCCTTGGCCCATTGGCTGATCTGAACAGGTTTCCTTGTACTCCAAGATAATCTTCTTCACTGTCCGCTATCCCACCTATTTTGGTGTATTCTGCTAACTTAATAACTATGCCTGCTTTATTCGCATCCAAATAATTTATATAAATGATGTAAAACACCGATCCCTGTGACAGACTACTGGTCACAGACGGACAGTCTGAAAAGCAACCCTCTCCCACCACCCTCTGACTCCTACCTTCAAGCCAATTTTGTATACAATTGACTACCGCCCCATGGATTCCATGTGATCTAACCTTATTAACCAGTCTACCTTCATATATTGGGAGGTCTTGGTTGATAAATGCAATTTGGCTATTATACAGATCTATGCTGCTTATTGACAAATTATGCGAGGCATAAATTAATGACCTTGTGTAGTTACTGTAATTAATAATAGTAATTTCCACATTTTCCAGTTGTCTTTATCAAAACTGTATGCCCATAAAACAAATTTGTTCAATGAAGTGAGGTGATTGATGTGATTAATTGCTTAACAACAACTGTTCATGCAAAACGCATCTTCAAGTAACCGTGTGATTTAAAACAAATTAAATAGGCACAAGGAACTCACAGGTGGTCCAGCAAATCCGACAGCACCAGTGGGGCCAGCTTCACCACGAGATCCCTGAGAAAGGCAAATGGAAGGCTCAGTTCTGAAACGTCTCAGACCAGTAAGAGATTTGTAAAGGCATTACTTGTAATGTCACATAAACTACTTCTGATCTGAAAGTTTCTGTTGTAGCAATACACATTTCAGTTGAATTTGAAAAACAGAGAAATATCATTGCAACCATTTTTAAAATTTAATTTTCAGACCTACTTGTATTTTCTCTTTAATCGTGTGGTTTTAGGGCCAGATCTCAGGATTTGTGTTTAACAAAGATTGGTGGTAAAGACAACCAGGGCCAGAATTATCTTGAGACTAAGGCATCTTTAGAACTTTGTTTATTGCCTGTTAACATCATAATCAACTGTACATAGTAATCTAAGATATACCAAGCCTTATATCTGATCTTATGTGATCATATCATTGTGAAAAGACTGTTACGTGCACGTTTCACTCTTCAAATCTAGTTAATTCTTTCCACACTGTGCTCTGTATGTCTTATTGCAGAGCAGTTTCTCACTTCATAGAAAGACTGTTCCAAGGCCCAAAAGTTTTTACACAATATCTAACATGTTGTACTATTTCTTCTTTTCTTTAGAGTAATGTCTAGTTGCCCTTTGAGCTCATTCACGCTTTCCATAACCTTTAATACTAATGCATTCTGCAACCTAAATGCTTGAACTTTTTTATACAATTTCTTATTTTGTCTTTCATCCACTGATAATTGAAGCATTTGCTGCAAAATGCAATCTCTCTGATTCAGTGTTTTCAATTCAATTCATGCTCCTTAAATTGTTGATGTGTCTCTACATCAAAATGCAACATTGTCCCTCCTGAGATGATTCTTCAAACAAAATAAAAAATCCTCTGTATGCAGGCTGTAGTATCACACATTCAATCATATATCCATATTTAATTAAAAGAAGACAAGGGCAATACATGTAGATGAGATTCTTGGTAAATTTGCAGTCAAGGCAGGAACATATTAAGCAATGTTGATAATGTCTGAATGCACCAAGACTGTAAACCTCAAATGATTACATATAACTTGCCAATGATCCCTTATTAAAATTTTTACTATATAATTGCTATTAAATGCATGAATTACATTGGTGTGCCACAGTGTATAGTGCAGAAAAAAAACACCTACATGCGACAAAATAAACCTGCCATTGAAAATTTAGAATGGTTCAAGGCAGCAATGGAGTTCTCAGGAACTAAATGAACCTGTTGACTTTCAGATGATGACCAACACCAGTCAAGGTGTTTAAAAGTGATCAAACAGCTTGAAATAAACTCGTTATGCGCAATAGAATTATGGATATGGACTCAAATTTGATGCACAATCTGGTCTCCTGCAGCCATTTGAACCTTGCTCATGGGCTCAAGTTTGTGCCACAGCCTATACTGTGTGGAAGACAATGACTTATTATAATTTTTCCTGAAGTGGCCCATTCATGACTAGAAGTTGGGTCACCATCCAATTAATTGTGGCTGGCAGTGCTTTGAAGATTGAGGTGTTTCCACAAACAGCAGGGGGGGAAAAAAGTCAAAGAAAGTGAAGGAGAATTGCGTCAAAACAGAGGCAACCCTTCTTCCAAACTTTTCTAATGCAGTTATGAAGATATGCATTTCTAATATGATTGGCTGGAAGTATACACATTTTCAGCTAACTGTAGGTATATCTTGAACATTTTTTTAAAAGTGCACATTTCAAACCAAAAGGCAATGTCTGCACTAACCACAAAGTTGCATTTCTGAAGGACACAAACTGCTTTATGGAGCCATAGAGTCTATAACTAAGTCAATGAGAGAGCACATAACCCAGAACCTGATGTATACAAAAATAGATTAGGTTTTACTAAGAGATAGAAAGAGTACAACAGGCATCTGAAAGCAAAACAAAAATTTTACACCCTTTTTTTATATAAGGCATCTCAAAGCTAAGTGTTTATGATTAGAAGGCCCACTAGAAAACGTTATTGCTGACAAACAGAATTATTAAGGAAGAATTTCAAATCAACTCTACAGTCTCCAAGAGACCAAGAAAATAACATTAGCCGCAACTACAGAGGCAATTGTTCCAGTGTAAAGCAACCCAGTAACAGCAGCTACATTGAAAAATATTCCTTAAGGCCTTGGACAATCTGTGAATAATTTTATTTTCTAACTTTACTTATTACTTAGTTATGTCTTAAAATCGAATACTTTGCAGGATTATATTATCCAATTTTGCATGCTTATGGGATGTTGTGTGTGTTGGTTTCTATTGTTGAGTAGTTAGGCAAATTCGTACATTTTAAAACATTTGTTCATTATTTCTGCATCTTTGCATCCGTGAGATTTATTAAAAACAAATCTAGTTAACTTAAAGAACTTGTCTGACTTATTTCTCATAGTAAAGTATGACTATTCAAACAATATTGTTATCAATTTAGGATAAAGAGGCAAGTCAATTCAGATCTTCTAATGTGGTCATAACAGTAAAGTGCGTGTGTATATATATGTGGGCATGTGTGTACTTTTATTTATATACAGCATGGTGTGCTAGCCTGCTGATCTGCTGCCAGGAGTTCACCTCCAGGTAGCTGGGCTAGTCCCCTTCAGCTCTAGCTATTGATGAACTGGAAAATAATTACAGTCTACATTTGAGATACCAATGCGTAGGGCTGGATGAACACAGCAGGCCAAGCAGCATCAGAGGAGCAGGAAGGCTGACATTTCGGACCTAGACCCTTCGTCAGAAATTCTACATTTATAATTTTTACTTACTGGAGATCCACGAGAACCCACAGGGCCAGGAAGTCCAACAGAGCCTGGTTCACCCTGCAATTTGTTTTTTATATTTTAAAAAAGGAGAGTTACCATTTATAAGATAAAAACACAGTAAAAATCAAGATTTACATTAAAGGATAGCCTATTTGCTTTGTGCCATAAAGTTCTCTGGCACTATAAATGATAATAAGATGGTGCAGTTGATGCACTGTTTTACTTAAGGTGACTATAATAATTTATTACCTTAATCCCTGCAGGACCAGCAATACCCGGTGGACCAGGAGGACCAGGCAGACCCTGTTACAAAAACATAGTACGGAAAAAATCATACCATAATTATTGACATAAGTAATCAACAACAAACAACAAAAGCTGGAAGATTTTATTCCTCTGACAGAGTTGAGAGAAACAGGTCCTGATATTTACCCAAAGCTGGAACAGGAATGAAGAGTGGCAGGGGAAAGGAATCGGGAGGGTTTTCAGGTGGGAAACCCAGAATTAAAAGTTCTCCATTTGTCCCATTTAATGTTAGGGTACCTTTTTCATTATGTCAACATGCTTCTGGTCTGCCAGCCTGATTAAACAGTCAGCAACTAACTGTCAGAACATGCAGCAGATAAAATGTTTCTTCCTGCATGGGCCTAATGTCTCAGGACTAATACCAGCATGGCACAGACTTTTACAGAAATGTATAGCTTACAAATAGGCGATTCAGCCCCACAGATCTTTGTTGGAATTGATGCTGCACATGAATATCCATCTAGTTTAGTTCATCTATTAACATATCTCTTACACACTTCCTTGATCTTGTACTTACATATCCTTCATATAGTGGCCACAAGAGCACTAGTATCGTGGGGCCTATGAAGAAAAATACACTGAGGATCTAGGACTCACATCCTGCTCCTAACTGTTGCAGACATTAGGACGGACCAAACAGAAATGGGCCTAGCAAGCGTCAACGGGGAGATGCACATTTGCAGCAGTGAGGTGGCTTTTTGCATGATCCTATCCCATTACCAATCATCCCACCAACACAACCCTCGACCTCAAATGGATCTGCCATGTTAATAATTTTATTTCTAACATTTTTTGCATAGATGTTCACAATTAAGTTGTGCTAATTAATGGATACCCACAAACAAAAAAAAGAGAAAAATGAAGAGTTTACTTACTCTAGGACCTTCATTACCCAGACTGCCTTCAGATCCTTTTTCACCTCCAACGCCCTGTCATAGGAAAATAAATACTATTAGACAGGAACTCAGCACAAAATCATTGGAATTAAACATGCACACACACGTGCAATGCAAGAGGTTACTCACTCTTTCACCTTTAGGACCCGAAGGCCCAGAAGCTCCTCGTTCCCCTGGCATTCCTTGCAGACCTGGAGGACCTGGATCTCCAAGACTGCCAGCAGGTCCAGGAAAACCCTAAAATAAAAGAAAAAAATTAAGTACTTCTGACGTGGTGATTAATAGGGCACTCAAGTATGGTTGGTGTAATTGGAGCTCAGTTCGAAGTTGCTTAAGTAAATAGCACAACAATTAATTTTTGTGTTTTCCATCAAAGAATTCCCACATATTTTATATGATCTTGAAGCCAATAATGTAACACCTTACAATTTGAAATTAGCTCATTACAAGTAAGACAATGGATTCCAAATCCACACAGAATAAACACACAGGTTATTGAGGCATTGACTATGTCGGGGGGAGGGGGCAAAGTTCAAATCTTGGCCTGTTCGGAAATGTTTAATCTCAATGGGACAAAGTATTCATTCAACAACAGGCCCTAACATGCTGATGCTAGGACAGGAAATAAATGTCAGCAAGATTCTACATCACAAAAATGACTGTGGTAAAATCTGAGTCAATACATATCAAATGAGGACATGTCTCTGCTCAGCTGTTGATGCCTGGTGTCATCATTTACTGGAATCAAACATGAATATTGGTCATTTGCGTAAGACACAAAAAGGGCCAGTAACGCCAGTGGAGTCATGGCATAGATCCAATGATTATGAGAGAAGTGGAAGGAATTAGAAGGATAACTTCCATTCATAATGCACTATCCCAGTTCCCCGAATATCCCAAATGGCTTCTCATTCAATTAGTTATTTTTCTAAGTGCAGTCACTCATGTTGCACATCAAAGCTTAATTGAGTGAGTGGAAATTGGCAGATATAATCAGAGTGTAACAATACCTTAGCTCCATCCTTGCCAGCAGCACCTGGAATACCTTTTGGGCCGTGAAGACCGGGAGGGCCAGGTAAGCCACGCTCACCTGGAATGCCACGTTCACCCTACAACAATTCATCAAATAATATCAGCAACAGATTGTTATCTTAACTACATCCCATATGTTCCACAACATGTTGCAAGTGTACTTACTCTTGGGCCTAACTGGCCGATTGGACCAAGATCCCCAGGGATGCCCTGTCAAGATACAAATGCAGGCAAAAAAGATATTAACAAAATTGTTTACACAATATAACATTCCCTTATATTATTCTACTGTGTAAAATGGAACTAAATATTTTACACTCTTTACTTCCAGAGCTGAAGTAAAAATATTAGTTCTCATTTCTTTTAGGACCAGATGTACTGTAATTAATTTATTATAGAATGAAAAATAAACAATAATTCAAACTATTAATCTTCTGTGCCTCTATTAAGAATTTTCTTTGAAATTTCAATTTTGAGCACTGGAATTTTATCCAGAGTATTTAAGTATATCCAGGAATTCTTCATAGTTTCATTCAAATGTCTCTTATTCCCAGCTATTCATCAGTTCTTCTAACAGAACATTAATGAATAGATTGTTTTGAAAACGTTGTTTATGAGTTGTAGGCATTGCTGTCTAGGCCAGCGTTTTTACCATCCTGAATTGCTTAAGGCTGGGTAGTTGGTGGTGAGTTGCCTTTTGAAAACTGCAGCCTTTGGGGTGTATACATCCACAGAGCATTTAAGTAGTGAGTTCCAGGATTTTGACTCATTGGCAGTGAAGGTACGGTGATATAGTCCCAATCAGGATGTGTATGGTATGGAGGAGAACTTGGATGTGATGGTGGTTTCCTATGCTTCTTCTGTCCTTGTCCTTTTAAGGGGTAGAGATTGTGGGTTTGAAAGATGCCCTTCAAGTAGCCTTGCAAGTTGCTGCACTGCAATCCCATGGATGGTACACACTGCTGTTACTTTGCATTGGTGGCGAAGGGGGCGAATGATGTTGCAGTGCCGATCAAGTGGAATGCTATGTCATAGATGATAGATGGCAACAATCTTCCTGAACATTGTTAAAACTGAACCCATCCAAGAAAGTGAAGAGTATTCCACTATACTCCTGACTTGTGCCTTCTAGATGGCAAACATGCTTTGGAGAGATAGGAGGTCAACTATTTGCCTCAGAATTCCCAGCTTCTGACAACATCTCATGTAAAGACTTCTTTGCAGAATCGTGGAACCAAGGCAATGCAATAAAACCCTTCAATAAATTTGTAGTCTCAGAGAAGTGGTATCGATCTTGTGTGGATCAATGTTTATTTTTATTTTGGCGCATTACAGAGCTAACCTAATTCATCAATTTAAGAGCTAGTAGAAAACATGTTGATGTTTGCCCTGACTACTTCTAATCTCAAAGCTAGCTTGAAATTGTCAGCGGAAGGTTTCTGCTTGTTTATTCAAAGTTTCTGTAGGAGCAGGCCAAAGAAAAGATTTTTTAACAAGTTTCCAAAACCCCATTTTACGGCTTTCCCAATTTCCAGCTGTTGTAGGTCTCAGAGGAGGTTCTAATGATCCTGCTCCAGGATCACTTGATCGATTTACAATATTTAGTATTCCCAAACAATGCCTAGTTCAGTAAACTAAATGGGGAAATCACTCAAAGGTTAAGGATAAAATCAGTAAAATGGCAAGCAGGGAAATAAGGAAGGAGGGTAATTGCACAAAAAACAGAGGACTGTAGTACATGATAAATATTATAGAAAGTCTAGAAAGATGAATTTATCAAATGTAGAAAAAATGGAGCAAATGGTCATTTATTATGGAATAGAAGAAAAAAAGAAAACAAAACGTTTAAAAATGAAAAGAAAATTAAACTAATGCCACACATGCATGTACTATTACCGCTCAGTAAACCGTTAAGCTTGAAAATGGTAATCAGAAAAGTTTAGATTTAATAACGTCATTGTTTTGTTATTTACTATCCAAGTCTGCTTATGAAAAAACTTTATTGCACTGAGCTAGCAGCTAAGCTCCTTGTCATTCAGTTGTATCCAGTTTGCTATTTCCCCAACAGCAATGCACCAATTTCTTGGAATTTCCTCTTTGATAGGAGTACACTAATCCCTTTACCAAACTACAAAGGTTCAAAATACTTGTGCTATCTCATGACAATTTTGGAGAGTTGATAAACACAACATTGATAACAGCACCTCCAACCCAAGAACAAATCAGTTAAATAATTAAAATTTCTTTATTAGACTATGTTACACAACATTAGCCGATTTAGGTTCGATTGAAAAGGCAAGGAACAATAAGATAAAGTAAACAGAAGTACATTGCACAAGGGAAAAATTATGAAGACTGAAGTAGTGAAAAGGAAGAATAATCAAACGGTAAATTAGAAATGAAGGATGCTAGAAGTCAGAAATAAAAACAGAAATTGCCTGAAAACAATCAACGTGTCTGACAGCATCTATTGAGAGAAAACAGAATTGATGCTTCAGATCACCCTTCTTCAGGTTCAGGCAATTTCTGCTTTTCCAATAATCAAACACTGGGTTGAAAAAAAATATGAAATGAAAGAAATCTGAAATAAAAGCAGTGGTAAAGGCAGTGAGAACTGAACTATTTTTTAAAGACAAATGATGATAAATAACATACAACATTTAGCAGGAAGGAAAACATCCAGGGATAGCTTAAAAAAGAAATTATTGCTGCGGTATGATCTTTCGCATTACTACTGTCAAATTTTGAGGATTTTCTAGCAAAAGTTTGTTCAGATTTTAGTTTTTCTCCAGTCAATTGATTCTGATTTCCCCGACAAATGCTTTCCAATTTCTAATGTAGTAGAGGCAACAATTTACCTGCTCTCAGGATATTTCATTTTTCAATTAAATTATTCCTCAATAATTAGTTGAAGTAACTCTATACACAGAATCATAGCGTCATACAGCACGGAAACAGATCCTTTGGTCCAACTCATCCATGCCGACCAAGTTTCTTAAAACTAAACTAATCCCACTTGCCTGTATTTGGCCCATATTCCATGAAACCTTTCCTATTTATGTAACTATCTAAACACCTTTTACATGCATAACAATACTTACATCTACCACTTCCTCTGGCAATTTATGCCACGTATAAACCAACCGCAGTGTGAAACAAGTTGCCCCTCAGGTCCATTTTAAATCTTACTCCTCACGCCTTAAAAATATGCCCCCTTGCTTTGAACTCAACCACCCTGGTGAAATATCTTTGCTGTTTGCTTTAGTAGATAAATTTGAGTTATACTGTTTTGTTCAAATTAAATTACTTGTTATTTGTTCATTTCATTGGTCAGTATTCAATACATTTCTGAATTATTTTAAATTTATTTCCTGTGCATTTAAAAATAACTCTATAAACAAACCAAAGAGGTTTTCTCTTACTGGACTAAAACAGAAAACGTTTTAGCTTTTTCTCAATAACCACAAATTTTGTCCATAAAACACGTTTCTGAGTATGGGTATTTTTCTTTCTGGTTATTTTTGGAAAAATTCTATTAGTAAGCTCAACATATTTGTGTTATTGCTATACCAAGCACACTTTTACTTGCTTGTTTGGACATTTACAACTGAAATCAGGCCCTTACAGCAAACATTTGGCTACCACTTTTGAGAACAAACCTGGCAAGAAACCTAAGCATATGTACCTTCCATAAGGTCAAGTAATTGAAATATGAAGTAAATATATGAAACCAAGATGTGAACCCACTCATTTCAGATTAGAAAAGAAATTTCCTGGTCTGAGCAGCATACAAGAGTGTACAGAGATCACTAATTGAATAGGGAGGTTTATATCTGTCCCATTCATAACTTGCTACCAAAATCAGCTGCAAACATGTAACTACAACTGACCAAAGTGTAGCATTTATACTGTGTTGTAGCTCTGTTCAACTCGAACATATTCCCATTTCCTGCAGGTTAGTGTAGGTAAAACTAATACCTTAGGTCTTCAGTGGAAATGTTACTTTTCAGTATTTCTTTGAATTTCATCTGAATTGAATTCAACCTCGGTGGCACAGAGCAAATCATTAAATTTTACTTTATTTAACCCATTTTCATGATGCCTTACTTGATACAGTTTATTTACAGTAGACTTAAATGTGAAATATATAAAGTTTGATTGTGCTTAGAAGCATAACTGTGTCTATTTTTGTAAGATTTCTGTAGACTCAAACATGAGCTTACCCAGTTTTCCCCCTGCAGGAATTGTAACCTGCCTGAACTCAATCTGTCAGAGATACACAGCAAGTTAATTTGGTCCGTTATCACTGTGGTTATCATTCTGTGCCAAGCATTTCATGTGATGTTAGCTGAATCTGCAGGGGATTGAGTAGCATCATACTCATAACACATGGTGCAAACCAGCCTTCTAATTCTAAAGGCAGTTTATCCCATTAATTGGAAGCTGCACTGAATAATATTGCTGCACTTTAGAACGTGAAAATTGTAACATCAAGGCAGAGAAGTTTCCAAAAGCAAAGGATGTGGGCCATTAGGTATTGGCAGAGCAAGTGGGCAGGAGGGGGGATGCCATGATGCCAGAAATGGTCAGAAGACCCTGAAACACTATCCTGAGGAGGGAATCAGAGAATGATCAGGGAGGCCAACTCCCAGAGTCTGCATCTAACATCTTTGCAACAGTGCAACACCACACAAGATTGCCTCATGTGGCTGGTTGAGGTCAACAGGTTTATCTTCATTCAACAGCTCTACACATCACACCACCCAATCGCTCCCTTTCCTCAATGCACCACAACCTGGTAACTCACCCATCAGCATTCCCCAACAATGATGACTCCAGATATTCCACACTGCCTTTCCACCCCTACCAAAGCCACCAGTCTCACAGTTACCTCTTACTGTTTCGACAGACCCCTAACCATTCAGCTGGGCCAGGCATATCATTCAAACACAGCACTGCACAATCACTGATATTCTTCCCTTCTCTCTTAGAGCACCAAATGACACACAAGAGAACGGGGCAGAGCCAAATTGACTGGGGATAAGAATGCCTGTACTTCCTGAGCCCTATAATGCAGAAAGCAATTTGCATCTTTAGCCTACGTGCACCAGAGCATGTCATTTGGCAACACTGGCACAATTGAGGAAACAGTACATTTCGGCTTTCTGCCTCTTTCTCAACATCCAACTCACCATTATCCTCATCCTCTAAGTGCAGGTGATATGACCATGAGCCTCTTGTTTCCCACCTCAACCTCTTTCTGATGGTGGCTCGGTGGTTAGCACTGCAGCCTCACAGCACAAGGGACCCAGGTTCACTTCCAGCCTCGGGCAACTGTGTGTGGAGTTTGCACATTCTCCCCGTGTCTATGTGGGTTTCCTCCGGGTGCTCCGGTTTCCTCCCACAGTCCAAAGATGTGCAGGTTAGGTGGAGTGGCCAGGCTAAATTGCCCATAGTGTTCACGGGTGAGTGGGTTATAGGGGGATGGGTTTGGGTGGGATGTTCCAAAGGGCGGTGTGGACTTGTTGGGCCGAAGGGCCTGTTTCCACACTGTAGGGAATCTAATCTAATCTAAT